>NC_058510.1:20055034-20192315 GCF_020382885.2 Scatophagus argus | reverse complement strand
ACCGGTCTTATTTTGATGTTAACATTGAACACAGAACTTTAAGGTTTCTTCATCCTTGGACCTTTCTTCCTCTGAAGAACATGGCTCCTAAAAGGATGCAAAAAGATGTTGTTTTGCCAATATGTCTGTAATGTAGTAAACAGCATTAAAACCATCTACATACTGCTCACCTTTGCTTCACAATGCTTTGGCGACATCCTCGTTGGATGCATTTTTCTCATTTTCTGTGTGCAGGGAACATGGGTCCTAAAGATGGGGCACAGGCACATATTGGTTCACGTAAGACTGGATTTCACACACACAAAATTAAACCAGTTCACTTCCACTCACCTGTCCTTCGGCATCAACCTCATCTCAGTTTCCCATGAATCCATTGTCCTCTGATTTTTCTATTTGTGAGGAGCTCAAATCCTAAAGAGGAGATTTTGTGATTTAGATGATTTAGATTTCATGGACAGAAATCCTTTAAAAAATAACTATTCTGTGTGTACACATCATTGAACCAAGCTTAATACTCCTCACCTTAGCTTCAACACAGGCAGTCAGTCCCTCCTCAATAGATGCATTCTTCTCATTGTCCTCTGCAGAGGAAGACAGCACCTGGAGACAAATCATGAGATTTTTTTTATTCAAGGGACAGATAGATAGATGTTGGATTTTTACTCACACTTTAATTGCTAAGATGGTCCTGTTATTCAACAGAATTACGTTCACAGGTTTCCAGCTGCCACGCTATGAAATGTATACTAATCACTGGTTTGCTCCTTAATTACTAGTTGACTCCAGAGTTTACATTTATATACAGCATCCTAAGCAGCATGCAGTTAATCATAAAACAGATATATGAATATCTGAGAGTCGGTGTAGTGCAGTGATGAGTGCAGTATGAAAAAATATTGCCTTTTCTTGCGTTGATAATACATGACTGTGGTGAGCGTTACAGTGATGAGCACAATCACAGCAATAATAGCTCCTGCTGTAATTTCAGCTGGAGTACTTGCTATAGGTCCATGTCTGTCAATCACTGTTGATGGAGATGTGACATTGGGTATAAGTTCACAGCGTTCCATACCCACTCCTGCTTTAATTTCAGCTGTAGTTCCTGCTATATGTCCATGGCCGTCAATCACAGTTGATGGAGATGTGATTTTGAGTATAAGCTCACAGTCTTCCATACCCACAAAGTTCTGGACGGTACAGCGGTAGGCTCCAGAGTCCCTCTCTGTGATCTTATCCAAGTGTAAATCCCCTGCTGGAGCATCAAAATAGGCATCAGGAGTCAGCATCTGGTTTTCACTGAGCTTTGGCCATATGTATTTAATTGGTGGAGTGCCTTGTGAGGATCTGCATCTGAGCCTTATATTTGTATCTAACACAGCTTCATCATCCAGGCAACATACTGGCTTGTCTAGCCTCTCCATTACAGTCAGAAAAATGTCTTTCATCTGTTCTCTAGCTAACGTTCTCACCTTACATTGGTACGTTCCAGAATCTGCAAGCTTGAGGTCAGTGATGCTTATAGAAGCATCACCGTCTTGGGGCTTTGGAGATGTA
This sequence comes from Scatophagus argus, assembly GCF_020382885.2. NCBI lineage: Eukaryota > Metazoa > Chordata > Actinopteri > Scatophagidae > Scatophagus > Scatophagus argus. The sequence goes on along the minus strand of NC_058510.1, from coordinate 20,190,761 downwards.
GAGTAGATCCTGTTATTTAAAGGGGCATATAAATTATTATGAATGATACTTTGAGTATACAAGAGTATAGGTTGTCATCTTCCTGCCTGTTTGGTGGCACAATGTTCCACTGTATGTCCAAATTATCCAAATCCTCAGGATCAAGGGTGAACTGACAGTTAAGAGATACGCTTCTATCTCTAGCTTCGTAATAGTAATTATTGTCAGATGTTATTTTTACAGAACAAGCTGGTTCCAGGGTAAGAGAGCATAATATCACCATGGCAAAAGTCCGTAGCCCGGTGAAATATTCTGGGAGACAGCAATGTTGATGCGCAAGCATAATGATGTACTTGGGTTGGTGGGCCGCAGATTCAGGTTGCACTGCCAGGGTTTCGCTGTAAAATATAAGGGTTACAGTTAGGGAAGGACTGTATATGGGAATATACATGTTAAACATGGAACAAGAAAACTGCTCTGTTACAACATATTAGACCTCCTCACATCAGTTTGACTGAGTGAGAGAGTAAGAGGTATCCTCTTAGCCCCAAGAGCCATCAGAGTCACTTTTATGATGAATGAGGGATGAAGAGTTTACTAATTAAAATATCTCAGAAAAAAAAAAGATCAAGTGTGGTTTTGTAGCTTTTATGAAATCTCAGATATACTGTGTGTGTTTGTTTCTTTTAAAATGTTTATACATTTTTCTGTTTGAGTAAAGATGTTTGTGAAGGTCCTTAATCATCCAGGTCATGGTAAAGCAAATCCTCATCTAAAGTCTGAAGGCAACTGGACTGTTTGAAAATCTTGAGTAAGGTTATGAATTTTCAGAAAATACAGATTTAGCATAATTAATTACATATCAGTGTATTAAAAATATTTGAAGGGTCATGAGCTGATGTAAACTAAATGTCTAAATAACTCTAATTAAAAATGTTATTTACATGTCTTATGGTGTTGATTACAAGAATGTAAGATTGCGCTGACCAACTGGCAGAAGTCTTCCTGGACATCTTCAACCTTTCCATGCAGCTGTGCACGGTCCCTATTTGTCTGAAGTCCTCCATCATTGTGCCTGTGCCCAAGAAATCAACCATAACCTGCCTCAGTGACTACCGACCTGTCGCCCTTACCCGGTTATCATGAAGTGTTTGGAGAGGATCCTCCTGAGATACATCAAGGACGCCATTCCCACTGGCCTGGACAGTCTGCGGTCAGCAGAGTCCACCAAACCCATCATCTGCTCATCTTTCAAATCCAAGATCTCCTTATCTCCACATCCAACATTACTTTCAAACCCAAGGTCTCCTTGTCTCGATATCCAACATCACCTTCGAACCCAAGATCTCCTTCTCTCGAAATCCAACATCACCTTCGAACCCAAGGTCTCCTTGTCTCGATATCCAACATCACCTTCGAACCCAAGATCTCCTTGTCTCGAAATCCAACATCACCTTCGAACCCAAGATCTCCTTGTATCAAAATCCAACATCACCTTCGAACCCAAGATCTCCTTGTCTCAAAATCCAACATCACCTTTCAACCCAGAAATTTCTTTTCCCAAAATCCAACATAACCTTTTTAAGCCTTCAATTACTCTGACCAATCACTGTCGAACCCAAGATCTGTTTGGGACCATTTTGTCTGTATAACATTTCAGAAATGTCAATAAAAATTGCATTTCGGGCCTCTGTCTGTGTGATTCTCCTGTTTATGTCTGACCCCATTTGGACCTAAACTAAGGCTGTGAATGTCACCTGTCGGTTGTTTTTGGCCACGGTGGTTTGAAATGGACGTCTCAAATTTGGAGGTCAAAATTATTGCTCTTGATGATGTGTTACCCTCCTGCGTTGGGTAACGTATTGCATATTGCGTCACTTCCTGTTCTTGCACTACTCATTCACTTGCTAGCGTTTGGTGTTCTGTGGTATTGGTGTACTTCAGTCGACATATTTTGTGTTAGCTTTTACTGTGGTTGGTTCTTACAAATAAGTACACAAGCACTTTAGGAAAAGTTTATTAACCGCACGATCATCTAGATTCTTTCCTTTTCCGATCCCCGTCCTGTTTGTTGTTGAGCTTAGCTTAGTGCTAACATGGCTTCTTCCACTCACTCTCCCTCTGCCTCTCCCTCTCCCGTCTTCTGTAAGGTGTGTGAAATGTTTAGCTATTCCTCTGCCTCCTTTAGTGAGAGTGAGATGTGTAGAAAGTGTAGTTTATTCACAGCTTTGGAGGCGAGGCTAAGTGGGTTAGACTGTACTGTAGATCACAGTCCATTAGTCCCGACAGCTAGCCAGCAGCAGTTAGCCTGTGCGGACCGGCCTACTTTAGCTACTTTAGCTGATGTCAGCCGCCCCCCGGCAGCCCCCGAGCAGCCGGGAAGTCAGGTAGGTTGGGTGGCGGTTTGAAAGAAAACAAAGGCCCGGTTCACCACCAACCGCTTCATGTGTCTAACCGCTTTTCCCCTCTCAGCGACACACCCGCTGAGAAACCGACCCTGGTTATTGGAGATTCTGTTTTGCGATATGTGAAGCCGACACCAGCAACCATAGTCAAATGCATCCCGGGGGCCAGAGCGGGCGACATAGAGGGCAATTTAAAGCTGCTGGCGAGAGATAAGAGTAAATATGGTAAGATTATAATTCACGTCGGCGCTAATGACACTCGGCTACGCCAGTCGGAGGTCACCAAAGTCAATATTGAGTCGGTGTGTAATTTGGCAAAAACCATGTCGGACTCCGTAGCATTCTCTGGTCCCCTCCCGAATCTGACCAGTGATGATATGTTTAGCCGCATGTCATCGCTCCGTCGCTGGCTGTCACGGTGGTGTACAGAAAACAACGTGGCCTTTATAGATAACTGGGAGACTTTCTGGGGAAAACCTGGCCTCATTAGCAGAGACGGCGTTCATCCCACTTGGGGTGGTGCGGCTCTTATTTCTACCAATATGGCCAAGTTTATTAGACAACCAACCCCCTGACAACCCAGGGTCGAGGCCAGGAAGCAGAGTCGCTGTCTTACACACTTCTCTGCTGCTTCTGTAGGACTGCCGCCCTCCGTTAAAATTAGAATAAATAAAAATATAAATGCACACAGTAATACTAAGTTTAACAATCCCATAGAAATAGTGTCAGTGCCTCGTCCTCCCATAGTCCAACCAGCACAAAATTTAAGAAGTGTTAATCATAATAACCTCATAAAAATACAAACTAGCAAATATTTAGAGCCAAAAAATAGGACAGTCAGATGTGGATTATTAAATATACGATCCCTCCACTCTAAATCCCTCCTAGTCAGTGATCTAATTATTGATCATCAGTCTGATATATTCTGCCTCACTGAGACTTGGTTACGGGATGAAGAATATGTTAGTTTAAATGAATCAACTCCATCTGGTTATATTAACTATCATGTTCCTCGAGGCACAGGCCGAGGAGGAGGAGTGGCAGCAATCTACCACTCCAGTCTTCAGATTAATCCCAAACCTAAATCTATCTATAGTTCATTTGAGAGTCTCACTCTCAGCCTGTCTCACCAAAACTGGAAGTCAGAAAAGCCAGTTTTATTAGTTGTTGTGTATCGCCCACCTGCTGCTGCTTACTCAGAGTTCCTGTCTGAGTTTTCTGACTTCTTATCTAGTTTAGTGCTCAGTACAGATAAAGTCATTATAGTAGGTGACTTTAACATTCATATGGATGTTGACCTTTAGTTCACTCTTAGATTCAATAGGGTTCCTTCAGATAGTGAATGAACCAACACACTGCCACAATCACACACTCGATCTGGTTCTCACCTACGGCCTAGAAACTAAGAACCTGTCAGTTGCCCCTCAAAACCCTCTCCTTTCAGATCATTCACTTGTAGTTTTTGAACTAACTCTAGAAGACTTTACAGCACACAACAAAAAGGTCTACTACACCAGATGCCTCTCTGAAGATAGTGTAGACAGATTTAGGGATGCAATCCCATCACAGCTCCCCTCAGCACCATGTACCAGTACAACAGACCGTACTGATTTAAATGTTACTCCTGCAGCAGTTGATTCTTTTGTTAATAACACTGCAGCCACGTTGCACACAGTTTTAGATACGGTTGCCCCACTGAGAAAGAAGGTTAGAAATCATAGGAGGCTAGCTCCTTGGTATAATTCAAATTTACGAACACTTAAACAAACATCAAGATGGATGGAGAGGAAGTGGTACTCCTCCAAATCAGCTGAATCCCAGAGAGCCTGGAAAGACAGTCTATTGGCATACAAAAAGGCCCTTCGTGAAGCCAGAACTGCCTATTATTCAACATTAATAGAGAAAAACAAGAACAACCCACATTTTCTCTTTAACACTGTAGCCAGGCTGACCAAGAGTCACAGCTCTGTTGAGCCTTGTATTCCTGCAGCTCTTAGCAGTGAAGACTTCATGAGTTTCTTCACTAATAAAATCAATAACATTAGAGAAAAAAATCTCTTTTAATCCTACTCCATCTCTGGACAGGTTCCTGCCCATAGACCTCCCCGAGCTGACCTCCAGCATTAACAAATCTAACCCAACTACATGTCTCTCAGACCCCATCCCAACTAAGCTCCTCAAGGACGTCTTTCCCTTGATTGGCGTTTCCTTCTTAGATCAGATCAACTTATCCTTAACAACAGGCGTTTAAAACCGCTGTCATTAGACCTTTACTTAAAAAACCTTCACTTGACCCAGACATCTTAGCAAACTATAGGCCGATATCCAACCTCCTGTTCTTATCTAAAATACTCGAAAGAGTGGTTGCAAATCAGTTGATTGATCACTTACACAGGAACAGTCTCTTTGAGATGTTTCAGTCTGGTTTCAGAGCCCATCACAGCACAAAAACAGCACTGGTTAAAGTCACAAATGACCTCCTCATGGCATCAGACCACAGGCTTGTCTCCATACTTGTTTTGCTAGATCTCAGTGCTGCTTTCGACACTGTAGATCACAGCATTTTATTACACAGATTAGAACATGAGACTAGGATCACAGGGACTGCGCTACGCTGGTTCAAATCATATTTAACAGATAGATTTCACTTTGCTCAAGTTAATAATGTCTCCTCTTCATATATAAGGGTTAGCCTCGGTGTTCCACAAGGTTCAGTGCTTGGGCCGATCCTGTTCGCTTTATACATGCTCCCTCTAGGAAATATTATTCAGAAACATGGCATAAACTTTTCACACTCAGCTGTACTTATCCTTAAAGCCTGAAGAAACAGAGCCGTTAGCCAGACTCCAGGCATGTCTTAAGGACATAAAGGACTGGATGACCTCCAATTTTTTATTATTAAACTCAGACAAAACTGAGATCATTGTTCTAGGCCCCAAACACCTTAGAAATAGAATAGCTGATAATATTCTCTCTCTGGGCGGCATTACTTTGGCCTCCAGTACGACTGCGAGGAACCTCGGCGTTATCTTTGATCAGGACGTGTCATTTATTCATCACATTAAACAGACCTCTAAGACCGCCTTTTTTCACCTCCGTAATATTGCTAAGATTAGGAGTGTCCTCTCTCAGAGTGATGCTGAAAAACTTGTCCATGCTTTCGTTACTTCTAGGCTGGACTACTGCAACTCACAATTGTCAGGATGTCCAAATTACTCTATTAATAGCCTGCAGCTGATCCAGAATGCAGCAGCTAGAGTTTTAACAGGAATCAGTAAAAGGGATCATATCTCCCCCATCTTAGCTTCTCTTCACTGGCTTCCGGTAAAATTCAGAATAGACTTTAAAATTCTCCTACTAACATATAAGGCCCTAAATGGACTGGCCCCATCATACCTGCAGGATCTAATAGTCCCATATATTCCCAATAGGTCACTCAGATCACAGAGTGCAGGTTTACTTACAGTTCCCAGAATTCATAAAAGTAGAACGGGAGGACGAGCCTTTAGCTATCAGGCACCCCTGCTGTGGAACCAGTTGCCAATCTGGGCTTGACAAGCAGACACCACCTCCACTTTTAAGACTAAACTTAAAACCTTTCTGTTTAGTAAAGCATATAGTTAGCACCAAATAAAGTGTGTAGGGCTGGTAGGCATAGTTTCACTCACCTCATGCTATATATCCACAGGTAGAATAGGTCTGACTAACTGTTAATCTTTAAATCTCTATCATAGCTAAGCTGCAATAGGCCTATGCTGCCAGGGGACACAAACATGATCCACCAAGCAGTTTCCCCTCCTCCTTCTCCTCTTCTATCCTCTCCCCTCGTCAGATTAACATGCAGTTCACTATTTTATGTCACTAACTGTGTGTCCAGTGCAGAGGATGTTGCTGATGTTATGTTAAGCCCTTTGAGACAAACTGCTTGTAAAAATGGGCTATACGAATAAAGTTGACTTGACTTGACTTGTTAGATGGACATGTAAGGGATCCCACTGTAACCAAGACCTCAGTTTTACAACAAAAGTGGCTGAACAAGCCTAAGCCTCATAATTTGATGACAGAGGCATATTGTTTGCTACAACACATACAAAACAATCTTTAGCCTTTATATATTTGGAGGGTGGGAGGATTCAACTTTTATTCTTTGTAAGACATATCCCCCCAATGAATGGGTCTTTTTTCATGTCCTGTGATCATATGAACCTCAAAACAGTTTGAAGCCAATGTAAGAAAGATCGAGAAAAACGAATAACTACAGAAAGCGCATCCGTTAGCAAGTTATTGTACATTACCTACATGGAAAATTACTGGATAATCATTTGTCATGGTGGGTATACACATCACTCACACTTTCATTTAAAAAATAAAAATAAAATCATAAAACCTCTGCCCATATGGAATCCTGATTGGTTAGGATTACCGTAACCCTGGTATGTTTAAAATCTCTGCAGCTCAAGTTTGTGAGCATTTAACTTTCTGTTATTATTGTTAAGAGTATATCGTCGTCGTCCGACGAAAAAAAATGTATCTCCACTTTTTACATTTTTAACATTTTACATTGTACGTCATGTCCGCATTCCTCCCTACCAACTGATAAGAACAGGAGTAATGGGAGGGGGCTTTTCATGCACCTTGTTGGTTGTGGTAATGGGTGTGTTGGGGTTAGCTTTTGTTAGCGTAATGTGTTAAGTGGAGATGTAGAATAGCCTGCAATCAAGTTTGGTGGGACATAAAAATGAGACTGGAGGATCGTAAATAACTGTACGTGATTGGAGATAATGAAAAAAAACACACGTATGTCTACTATCACCCACAACAATGCTCATAAGTCCATTTAAAATAAACTGTTTAAACAGTTTATTTTAAATGGACTAACCCTAACCCCACTAACCCCATTGATAAATGTGTCCACAGTTTAAACCATTTATGAGTTTCCTTTATAAGGTTGTTTTCAAGAAAAACAGTTTTTTTCATGCTCCTAGAAAAAATGAATTTTGTAGATATGTTTTTTTCACGGGGCAGCAACGGTATGACAACTGTCTTACTCTTCAGATTGTTTTAACAAGGGGAAATACTTAAATGTCCGTACTCTTCAACACTCGTTGCGTATTCTCAAACATGACCATTGGTGTCTATTGGAGCAAAATATTACATGAACATATACATGTAACACTATAATTTACTAAATGTGTCATGTAAAGAACAAGATATTGGGTCAAACCTCAATCAATCAGTCGTCTCATTAACAGCCCCAGCATCATAGTATAATCAGCTCCTGTGACCCCGCATCTCCATATAGACCTTCCAGATATTAACAGTTGGTATTTTTTAATGCATATTTGTCACTGGTTTCTCACTGGTCTTGTATTCTCTCAACTCAAACTAACCGTACATCACCCTGATATACTCCGACTCATAACTACAGTCTAACCTAAACATAACCTAATCCTTGTTTGTGTGGTTTAGTCAGGGACTCTCCAAAATGGGTGTCAGCACTTCCTACTGTGTGCCATGACTGTAGCCTATCTGGTCAGATTGGATTCAACTCTCAAACTTGCCATATAACCTCTCAGAATTGGCACACTCGAGACAGCTAAAGTGTACTGCGATTTAGCTTATCCCTCCTACAGCTCCATCAGTCCAGTCGCAGAAGGGCTGATGGGCCTGGTTGCTTTCTTTCTTGTGTGAGCCAAACGGGTTATGACTGTATCTCCATACAACTGCATTTGGACAAATAGATCTCAAGGGTCTTAAAGGTAAAAGTTGGTTGTTTTAGCCTTTAGATACTGAGAAAATGGTCTTCAACAGCCTCATGAATGCTGGAGTCATATTTAAGTTACTTCCAGTGTTTGCGAGACAACGGGGTCATGACTGTATCCATACACCCATATTCGCACAATTAGGTCTCAGTCATTCTCGAGCCAACTTTGTATTTTAAATTAAAAAAAAAGGCCTCAAAGGTAAAAGTTGGTTCTTTTAGCCTTTAGATACTGGGAAACTTGTCTGCAACAGCCTCATGAATGCTGGAGTCTTATTTAAGTAACTTCCAGTGTTTTCAAGACAACAGGGTCATGACTGTATCCCCATACACCCATATTCGGACAATTGGGTCTCAGTCATTCTCGACCCAACTTTAAATAATAAAAGAGTCTCAAAGCAAAAGTTGGGTGTTTTAGCCTTTGGATACTGAGAAAGTGTTCTTCAACAATCTCATGAACGCTGGAGTCATATTTAAGTTTCTTCCTGTGTTCGCAATGCAACGGATCATGACTGTATCTCCATGCACCCATATTTGGACAATCTGATCTCGTTCATTCTCGACCCAACGTTGTACGTTTAATAAATGTCCCTGAGGACAGAATAAGTGTTCTTGAATGCATATAAGTATTTGAGGAAGAATTCATGTTTGCTTAGTCTTTGAAAGGGTCTCAAAGGTAAAAGTTGGGTGTTTACGCTTTTAGATACCGAGAAAGTGGCCTTCAACAATATCATGAATGCTGGAGTCATATATAGGTCACTTCCTGTTGTATGAAACACAGCAGTCATGACTGTATCTTCATACACCCATATTTGGACAATTAGGTCTCTGTCATTCTCTAGTCAAATTTGTACTTTAAATAAATAATTGGTTCTAAAGGTAAAAGTTGGGTGTTATTGACTTTAGATACAGAGGAAGTGGTCTTCAACACTCTCATGAACGCTTGACTAATACTTAAGTCACTTCCTGTTACGTGAGACAAAGCAGTCATGACTGGATCTCCAGGCACCCATATCTGGATGAATAGATCTCAGTCATTCTCTGGCCAACTTTTTATCCGTAAAAAATATAGGGTCTCAAAGGTAAAAAGTTGCGTGTTTTAGCCTATCGATACCGAGAAAGTGGTCTTCAACAATATCATGAATGCTGGAGTCATATTTTCGTCACTTCTTGTTGTGTGAGACAAAGGGGTTATGACTGTATCTCCATACACCCATATTTGGCCACACCTGTCTCAGTCATTCTTGAGTCAAATGTTACTTTTTATAAATCATTGGCTTCAAATTTAAAAGTTGGATGTTTTAGCCTTTAGATACTGAGAAAGTGCTCTTCAACACTCTGGTGATTGCGAGAGTCATATTAAAGGCACATCTTGTTGTGTGAGAGAAAGGGGTCATGACTGTATCCCCATACACCCATATTCGGACAATTGGGTCTCAGTCATTCTCGACCCAACTTTGTACTTTAAATAATAAAAGAGTCTCAAAGCAAAAGTTGAGTGTTTTAGCCTTTGGATACTGAGAAAGTGTTCTTCAAGAATCTCATGAAGGCTGAAGTCATATTTAAGTTTCTTCCTGTGTTCGCGATACAACGGATCATGACTGTATCTCCATGCACCAGTATTTGGACAATCTGATCTCGTTCATTCTCGACCCAACGTTGTACGTTTAATAAATAAAGGGTCTCAAAGGTAAAAATTGGGTATTTAAGCTTTTAGATACCGAGAAAGCGGTCTTCAACAATATCATGAATGTTGGAGTCATATATAGTCACTTCCTGTTGTGTGAAACACAGCAGTCATGACTGTATCTTCACACACCCATATTTGGACAATTAGGTGTCTGTTCCCTTGTTGATTTTGTAGGTTTGCCCACTTACAGAGAATGAATGAATGAAAAGAATTTCAATCATCACATTTTAACATTGAGAGACAGAATATCACCAAAAAAATCCAGAATAAGAACATCATATGGATTTTATTAATTTATGATTATATTTTTGCATGAAAAAGTATTTGATTCCTCGAACAACAGGATTTCATACTTGGTGGAGAAACCTTTGTTGCCAAGCACAGAGGTGAGATGTTTGTTGTAGTTTTTCCACCAGGTTTGCGCAGACCTTGGGAGGGATTTTGGTCCACTCCTCTCTGCAGATCCTCTCGAAATCCTTAAAGTCCTGAGGCTGTCGCTTGGCGACTCAAAGTTTCAGCTTCCTCCACAGATTTTCAATGGGTTTGAGGTCTGGAGACCGGCTAGGCCACTCCAGGGCCTTAATATGCTTCTTGTTGAGCCACTCCTTTGTTGCCTTGGCCATATGTTTTGGGTGATTGTTATGCTGGAAGACCTATGTATGACCCATTTTCAGTGCTCTCACTGAGGGAAGGAGGTTGTTGTCCAAAATGTCCCGGTACGTAGCCCCATTCACCCTCCCCTTGATACAGTGAAGTCGTCCTGTCCCCTTAGCTGAGAAACACCCCCAAAGCATAAGGTTTCCCCCTCCATGCTTCACAGTGGAGATGGTGCTCTTGAGGTTGTACTCATCATTTTTCTTCCTCCATACATGGCGAGTTGAGCTGATGACAAATAGCTCTATTTTGGTCTCATCTGATCACATCACCTTCTCCCAAGCCTCCTCTGGATCATCTAGGTGTTCTTTGGAAAACTTCAGATGGGCCTGTACATGTGCCTTTTCCAGTAGAGGAGCTTTGTGCACGCAGCAGGATTTTAATCCTTTGCTCCCACTATATAGATGTGGTTGGTTACAAGGGTCAAGAGCTGCTGCAACAGGGGTCTGTTTCATGAAGCAGGTTATGTGGAAACTCTGAGCATGTTAAGCCTGAAATTAGCAAAACCCTGAATTAAGCGTTTCAATAAGCGAGGTAAGTTAACCCCAAGATAGGGAAAAGTTAAGCCCGTTTCATAAAGCGAGGTAACTCATACTCAGAGTCTGTTACCACGGTAACTTAGTCTGTGAACATAACCTGGTCAGGAGTGGGTTTTATTCCAGAAACCTAGAGTTTGTCTCTGACTCCTCCCCTTTACAGAGCACATAAACCTGACCCGTTTCCTTATTCATTGAGTCTCCGTCGAACCTGCAAAGTTCATGAAAATGGCAATTTCCAATTGTGATTGGCTGCATTGATGGCACTCACATCCCTATCATTGGTCCTTCAGAAAATGAAGGAGATTATGTGAATAGGAAGTCCTTCCACCGCATTAATGTGCAAGTACACACATTGACTATTACGTTTAAATGTCAGAGCACAAACATTTCAACTGACCTGTCTCATTTTCTGTACTGTTAAGATCATTTGTGATGCAGCTCACATAATTGCAAATGTGGAAGCCAAGTGGCCTGGGTCTGTGCATGACTCCCGAATATATCGAGAGTCTACTCAGAACAACAGACTGGACTGTGGTAAGTGGCCTGAAACACTGCACTGGTGGCTGTTTGTCACTTTAAAGATCTTTGTCTCGTTTGTCTGTGAAAAATATCATTGCTAAATAAATGTGACTTTACTTGCAGCAGAGATTGAAGGCTTCCTTCTGGCTGCTTACCCCTGCCAACCAACTCTCATAACTCCTCTTACCCAGACCATCAGCCAGGCCCCCAACCAGGACCCCAGCAGCACTTCAGTGTGGCACACTGCAGGACAAGAGCCAGGGTAGACATGACTATAGGCCTGTTGAAAGCCCGTTTCCAGTGCTTACGTCATTAATCCCAGCGAGAGCCTCAGAGATGTAATTGTGGCAGGTGTGATTCTCCATAATATTGCAACTATTAGAGGAGAGCAACACCCTGCCCTACAAATAGAAGACCATGAGGAGGACTCCATCCACCTCCCAGAAAACCAAGATGAAAGATCAATCAGGGATCTCATATGCAATAACTATTTTCCAGGTTGAATCAATAAAAACACAACCACACTGTCACACATTCATTTTATTTAGTCTTCCTTATATTCTACAGACAGAGAGAGACAAAGAGAACATTTTTCTGTTTATTGTTCCAACAATAAAATCTACCTGTGACTGCACACCCACCTCTATCTTGTATTTAAGTATCTCAATTTCCAGATCTGCCTTTTGGATCTGGCGGTCCAAGCATACCATTTCTTTATCTGTTGTTTCAGTCTGTTTAAGGAGATGGATTGACATTAAGTCATATTGTGTATGTATTATGTACAATTGTGCAGAATTAAACTCTGTTGTTTATTGAAATGCTCACTGTGTTCATTTGTGCTGCAGAATTTGATGGACCCTCTTCATGCTGTCCAGTTACGCTCTGTTAAAGTCAGCTTCCATGTCAATATCAATCTATACAAGAATGTCACATGTACATGTAAAGCTGATCTACCTCTGTAGCCAAACAAGCGACGTGGGCCCGCTCCCCGGGGAGTGGATGAGATTCGCCCTGGGTACTTCAAGGCTCTGGATGTTGTGGGGCTGTCTTGGTTGACACGACTCTGCAGCATCGCGTGGCAGTCGGGGACAGTGCCCTTGGACTGGCAGACCGGGGTGGTTATCCCTCTTTTTAAGAAGGGGGACCGGAGGGTGTGCTCCAATTACAGAGGGATCATACTCCTCAGCCTCTCCGGGAAAGTCTATGCCAGGGTACTGGAGAGGAGAATCCGGTCAATAGTCGAACCTCGGATCCAAGAGGAACAATGTGGTTTTCGTCCTGGGGTCCGTTTCATGAAACAGGTTCAACAAACTCTTGAGTTGACAAACCCTGAGATGAAAAACTCAGAGTTTCCTGTTTCAACAAAGCGGATTCGCATTAGTTTTGTCGACTCTGAGTATGTTAACTCTGAGTATGTTGAGGCAAGCTCGTGCACCGCGACTCTAAAAAAGCCCTCATCAATGGAGCCCCGATTCACTGATTCACCACGGAGGCCGGAGGGCAAAGAAAGCGCTCAGCATATTTTTCACCGCTGGAGCTGGAAATTTTGATGGAGGCGTACGGTGAATATCGGTATATAATCCGGAAAAAAGTAACACCTGCAGCAAAAGGAAAGCGAAAATGGGTGGGGAAAAAATCACTGCTCGAGTCAATGCGTAAATTTTGTGTTTAATCACTCATAAAATATTGCATGTAAAATATGGTATTGACCCTCTGTTCATGTAGGTGCAACCCAGGGGATGAAAAACGGGTGAAATAAAAAAATATAATTCAGTCAGGTGAGGCTGAAACATAACATGCCTGGTTGTATCTCACTTTTCTAACATTTGACATGTCAAACTATTTAAATGTATTTAAATGATTTAATACTGTACAACTCTTTCATCCCCGCATGATGTTTTCACACATTCTGTTCTCTGTAATGTTTCATTAATTAATGTGGTGAAGTTAACATTTGACTCCTGCCTAGCCAACAGAAAGAGGGTAGACTCCAGACTCCAGCCTGTTGTATGCAACTCAACACACCAAAACTCATAACCAATAGTAGTATAAATAAAATGCTTGTCTTCAAAGGATAATGAAGATGAAGACACTGTGTCTGCTGTCACAGAAAGGCCTACAGAGGTATCATATTAGATCAGCTTTACATGTACATGTGACATTCTTGTATGGATTTATATTGACATATTATCCTTTTTTAACAGAGCGTAACTGGACAGCATGAAGAGGGTCCATCAAACTCTGCAGCACCAATGAACACAGTGAGAGTTTCAGTAAACAACACAGTTTAATTCTGTACAATTGTACATGTAGAGTATATATAACAGATAAGGAAATGGTGTACTTGGACCGCCAGATCCAAAAGGCAGATCTGGAAATGAAGATACTTAAATACAACTTAGAGGTGGGTGTGCGGTCACAGGTAAATTTAATTTATTATTGGAACAATATGAAAACCTAACAGAAAAATGTTCTCTTTGTCTCTCTCAGTCTGTAGGATATAAGGAAGACTAAATAAAATCAATGTGTGACAGTGTGGTCGTGCTTTTATTGAATTCAACCTGGAAAATGATTATTGCATATGAGATCTCTGATTGCTCTTCCATCCTGGTTTTCTGGGAGGTGGATGGGGTCCTCCTCATGGTCTTCTGTTTGTAGGGCAGGGTGTTGCTCTCCTCTAATAGTCGCAATATTATGGAGAATAACACATGCCACACTTATGTCACAGGCTCTCTCAGGGGTTACTGAGATGACGTAAGCACTGGAAACGGGCTTTCAGCAGGCCTACAGTCATCTCTACCCTGGCTCTTGTCCTGCAAGTGCTGCTGGGGGCTTGGTTGAGGGTCTGGGTGAGGGGTTATGAGTGTGGGTTAGCAGGGGTAACTCCTGTCACCCAGAAGGAAGCAATCTCTCCTGCAAGTAAAGTCACATTTATTTAGTACAGATATTTTTCAAAGATCTTTTCATTAGACAAAGATCTTTACAGTGACAAACAGCCACCAGTGCAATGTTTCAGACCACTTGCCACAGTCCAGCCTGTTGCTCAGAGTAGACTCTCAATATATACAGGAGTCATGCACAGACCCAGGCCACTTGGCTTCTACATTTGTGATGACGTGAGCTGCATCACAAATGATTTTAACAGTGCAGAAAATGAGACAGGTTAGCTGAAATCTGTGGGAGGACTAGGAATATGAGTGCCATCAATGCAGCCAATCACATTGGGAAAATCCTAAAAAACATTCAACTTTTTGCTCCCAGAGGTCACAGCAACATGTTAACAGAACAATTATTATTCATTTGAAATTATTTACCCGCAATCCCATTTGATGGCTCTCACAGGTTTGTGGCCAGGAAAAACAAGACAAACTGAGAGAAACCGTTTCAGAGCGAGGCTCACCTTTCTGACAGCTCTGCAAACAGGTGCTTTACTTATGTGCTCTGCATCTCCAGTGTTGTATAAAACACTCCCGTTTGCAGAAACGTAGAGCAACGCAAAGTATCTGCTCAGTGGAGAGTGTACGGCCACGGTGGGTGATGTGAGTGATGACAGGACGGATGAGGTTGTGAATGTATTGCAGTGACTGTAACGAAAAACGATAAGGCTCAAATAAAAAGTCGGGACAGTATGAAAAATTACCCAGACGTGCTCGGAAAATCCTCGCCCGACGCAATCACATTTCTCTGTGAATCAGTATTGCTTCTTCGTCTACAGGCTCCTCCAGAAACAGACACTCGATTTTCGTAAACTTAGCAGGTTCAACAGAGACTTGGTGAATAAGGAAACGGTTCAGGCTTATGTTCCGTAAAGGGGAGGAGTCAGAGACAAACTCGGGGTTTCCGGGATAAAACCTGCTCCCGATCAGGTTATGTTCACAGACTAAGTTACCGCGGTAACAGACTCCGAGTATGAGTTACCTCACTTTATGAAACGGGCTTAACTTACTCCTGAACTTACCCCGATCTCAGGGTTAACTTACCTCGCTTCTTGAAACGCTTAACTCAGGGTTTCGCTGATTTCAGGCTTAGCATACTCAGAGTTTCCACATAACCTGCTTCATGAAACGGGCCCCTGGTCGTCTAACACTGGACCAGCTCTACACCCTCAGCAGGGTACTTGAGGGTTCATGGGAGTTTGCCCAACCAGTCCACATGTGTTTTGTGGACTTGGAGAAGGCATTCGACCAGTGCATGTTGGCCTCCGGCAGGGCTGCCCTTTGTCACCGGTCCTGTTCATTATTTATCCGAGGCCATGGTTCTCGACCGGAAAAGGTGGTCTGACCAGGGGGCAGACCAATAATAAACATGGTGAGCCGGCTTTACTTCTAATAAACATCACCACTCAAAATACATAACATAATATATAACTTGTGTCCTGTTGAGTCTTTAAATCAATAAAATAAAATAATACTCAAAGTTTTGTGAAAAGAAAACAATTAAAGTACCTTGCTGGAAATGGTTAGGGCATTTTTCTTCAATCCTTCTGCTCAGCGACGACAAGTCCATGTGTAACAGTGGATTTCTTGGCGTGAAATCCTGAGCACCCTCGACAGCAGTGACAGCGACCTCATGACAGCAGGACGGCAGGCAGGCATGTAGGCTTTGAGGCACACTGTACAGAAATTCACAACACTAATAAACTCCCTATTCGTTCCAATAAATGTTCATATTGTTGCCAGTTCACATGTAATGTTCATACTCCCTCAGAAAACGCAAAATTTGTCTCCCACACACACACAGTTCCCTTCTTCCAGCTAGCGAAAACAAGGGTAACTAGCACTAGTACACATCTGAAAATGGCGTCACCACAATGTAGTACAATTTTTTTTTCTGAAACAGCTCCAAACATGCCCAACTTCCACATTCTACATAAGATAACCCACGTAGAAAACCTCGGGTTTCTAGCCTCAAAAACAAAAACAACTCCAGACAGTTTCAAACGCTCACAACTGTCGCCACCATTTCTCCTCTTGTTCTCTCTCGTCAATCTCCTGCGCCTCCTCTCCTTCCTCTTCTCTTTTTTTAAGTTCGACCCCCCTCACAAAATCCAATAGGAAGCTGATGCTCACCTGTGACTGGTGTTGACTAGTCAATTACAGATTGACACCCGATTGCCCAAATACACGGAGGGAATGATATGAGGCATTCAAAACTAGTAAAAACATGGGACATTTTAGTGCTTTCCCAAATAACGTACCAAACATGGGTTTCTCTACATGAATGTAAACTTCACAACAGCAGTAATTTAACAGAAATTCAGAAAATATACTGCACATTTGTTAAATAAACACATGGTTATAATAATACAAAATATTAACATTTGTAGCAGGATACTACATTTGTGTGTGTGTGTTTATTTATGTATGTGTCTACACACATACACACCTGTCTTTGACTTGGGTTCTTTCTTCTTCCCACAGAAGTACAAAGTTGCAGTGAAAGTACCCCCTGGTTGAAGTGTGTTCCAATTTGAAAATTTCACTGCAAAACTAGATTATCTACAGGGGCAACATTTTCTATTATCTGTATTCTGGTTTCCCTATTTTCAGATCCGCAGAAAACTTTGCCTGACCCAACTAAGAGGCAGAGCAAGCTTGAGTAGTTAATATTTGATCAGTCAAGCCTATGTAAATTAACTTAAATTGATCTGATAATGGGGGTATAAATAAAAATACAATTAAACAGATTAAATTCAAATCATGTTCATTTATTTTATGTTGTAGGTGGAAGCAAGAAAAAACAAGTTCAATCAGCATCTGCAGAGATGACTGACACAGGTAAATATCATGCAACATATGATTAAACTCTTCTTTTGATTTGTCATTAAACTTTTTCTCCCCTTAAAATAAAGGTTCCATGGGGCAAGCACCACGCCAGAAGAGGGTTCCAGACAGGAGTATAGATGAAGAGGAACAAGAAAAGCAAGCGAGGAGGAGGGAGGATTTAGAGCAGATGAGGAGGGGGAAAAAGTGTGTGTGTGTGTGTGTGTGTGTTGGGGGGGGCAGATAGTGGGGAGGGAGCTTTGCAGGAGAGGGTGAGGACTGAAGATGAAGTAAAAGTTGGGGACAAAGAGAGTAGGGAGGGAGCTTTGCAGGAGAGGATTAGGAGTGAAGACGAATAACAAGCAGAAAAAGCTGCCCGAGATACCCACCATACGGCAGAGAAGGAGGCTCCGGGGGCTGGCCACAGTGGGGAGGAGAATGGAGAGGACGTGGGGGAAGGGGCGGACCGCCAAAGGGACAGCCGGGAGGAAACGTGTGCTACTACTGCCACCAAACAAGACACTGGGTGAAAGACTGTTCCAGTATACCGCAAAGGGCCGAGGTCGAGGCGATCCACCACGCCCAGGCCTGACGCAGGCACTCAATCACCAAGCAGCACCTACAGTATCCAGTATCCCATGGTGAACTGGGATGACTGGGAGGAGTGGGGAACACACCACAGAGAGACCACGACAGCAGACCCAATGCTGTCTATAAAGTCAATCTATTGGGGAGAGATCGCCTCATCAAACTGGGGGCGTCCACACTGTGTAGCCTGGACAGACTCATAGTGACATTGCCAGCTGAGAACCACAGGGCAATACCTCCTCCAGTCTGTGAAAGAGCAGTATGCGGACATCTACTGGGCTCTGTTGCAACCTGAAACGCCTGAGCACAACGGCATCCTCTCGGCCTACCTGCAGTGGAAACCCTGGATCTCACTGCTCGAGCCCTACATCTCTCCTCCTGACCCAGCCCACGTGACCCTCTTCTATGACAGACAGCAAACTGAGTGGTATCAAGACGGGTTCCAAGAACAGCTACAAGGTAAAAGTTGGCGAATACACTCCACCAACATATATGTGGCTCCAGAGGGAGTTGCAGCAGCGGTCACACGCGCAGCAGATCAACTAGATTGTCAGAAGAGATGGTTCCTCACGTCTCACTAGCATTACATCCTAAAACATCAGGCAAAAGAACTGGGAGGTGTGGTTAAACATACTCTGGCTCAGACTGATTGGACACTCACACAAATCCCTCATCTTCACTACTAAGCTAAGACATGGTAACTGTTTATGTTCCCCCCTCTGCAAACCCCAGCAGGACATGTGACACTATTCACTCTGCAATAGCCCGGATACAGACTCAGCACCCGAGTGCATTCATTGCAATCTCGGGTGATTTCAACCATACTAACCTGGACAAAACACTCCCCACTTTCACTCAGTTTGTGAACTGTCCTACCAGAGAGGGAAGAACAATTGATCTGCTGTATGCAAATGCAAAGGATTGTTACAGCTCTTCCCCCCTCCCCCCACTAGGCAGGTCAGATCACAACCTGATCCACCTCTCCCCCTGCTATGTGCCTCTCGTAAAGCGTCTGCCCACAACTTCAAGGACTGTGAGGAGATGGACAGACGCGGCCAATGAGACACTCCAGGGCTGTTTTGAGGTGACAGATTGGCAGGCACTCTGTGAGCCCCACGGCCGGGACATTGATGGGCTCACTGAGTGCATCACTGCCTACATAAACTTCTGTGTGGACACCATTGTCCCAACCACAACGGTAAAGTGTTACCCCAACAACAAGCCGTGGGTAACCAAGGACATCAAAGCCATCCTCAACAACAAGAAGAGGGCTTTCAGAGCAGGCAATAGGGAGGAGGTGAGAGCTATCCAGCGTACCTTGAGATCAAAGATCAGGGAGGCAAAGGAGAGGTACCGGAGGAAGCTGGAGTGGAAACTCCAGCAGAACAACACGAGAGAGGTGTGGAGTGGCATGAGGACCATCACAGGTTACGGGCCAAACAGCGGAGGAGTTGATGGCAGTGTGGAACGGGCGAACGAGTTGAATCAGTTTTTTAACAGATTCGACACAGGGACCCCAATTCACACTTCAAACGACTCCTCAGCAGTACGGCTGCAGCAACCAGCCACTCCAGCCTCTCTCCCTCCACCCACATTCCATCTGGATGGCCTCGCTCACACCTTGTCCCCAGAAGCCTGGGTGGACCACTCTCACCTGGGTACCACAAGCACTCCTCCCCCACCCATCACCCCAACGATGACCTTCACAGCTGACCAGGTGAGAAGACAGCTGCAGAGACTCCGTGCAGGCAAAGCTGCAGGCCCAGATGGTGTGAGCCCCAGGGTCCTGAAAGCCTGTGCCCTCCAGCTAAGCGGAGTACTTCATCATGTCTTCAACCTGAGTCTGAGTCTTCAGAGGGTCCCCGTGATGTGGAAGACGTCATGCCTCGTTCCTGTCCCGAAGACGCCGCGTCCCAGCGACCCCAAGGACTACAGGCCTGTGGCCCTGACGTCACACATCATGAAGACCCTGGAAAGACTCGTCCTGGAGCAGCTCAGGCCCATGGTCCAACCGCTTCAGGATCCCCTTCAGTTCGCCTACCAGCCCCGCCTTGGAGTGGACGATGCCATCATCTACCTGCTGAACAGAGTCTACACTCACCTGGACAAGCCGGCAAGCACTGTGAGAATCACGTTCTTTGATTTCTCGAGTGCGTTTGACACCATCAGGCCGGCTCTGCTGGCTGAGAAGCTGACAGCGATGCAGGTGGATGCCCCACTGGTGTCCTGGATCGCAGACTATCTGACGGGCAGACCGCAGTACGTACGCCTGAAGTGCTGCCTGTCAGATGAAGTGATCAGCAACACCGGGGCTCCACAGGGGACTGTCCTCTCTCCCTTCCTCTTCACGATTTACACCACAGACTTTACGCACTGCACAGAGTCCTGCCATCTTCAGAAATTTTCTGATGACTCTGCAGTGGTTGGGTGTATTACTGGGGGGGATGAGAGAGAGTACAGGACGGTAGTGGACAACTTTGTCACATGGAGCGGGAAAAACCACCTACAGCTCAATGTGACAAAGACCAAAGAACTGGTGGTGGACCTGAGGAGGACTAAGGCTCCAGTGACCCCTATCAACATCAAAGGGGACACTGTGGAGGTGGTGGAACAGTACAAGTACTTGGGGGTGTACTTAGACCACAAACTGGACTGGTGCAAGAATGTGGACATGGTCTACAGAAAGGGCCAGAGTCGCCTCTACTTTCTGAGGCGGCTGAGGTCCTTCAACATCTGCAGGACGATGCTGAGGATGTTCTATGAGTCGGTGGTGTCCAGTGCCATCACATATGCCGTTGCCTGCTGGGGCAGCTGCCTGAGGGTGAGGGACACCAACAGACTCAACAGAATCATCAAGAAGGCCAGCCATGTTGTGGGAGAGGAACTGGACTCTCTGACAGTGGTGTCTGAGAGGAGGATGTTGTCCAAAATAAGAACTATACTGGACTTTCCCTCTCACCCTCTCCACAATGTGCTGATCGGCTACAGGAGCTCGTTCAGCAACAGACTCATACTGCCACGATGCACCACAGAGCGACACAGGAAATCATTCCTGCCTGTCGCCATCAAACTGTTAAACTCAGCACTGTGATGGACACACTCACTGTATATATACAATGTACATATTGGCTTTTTACACATGCACATACCTGTATTTAAATTTTCTTAAAAATTTGAATACAGTTTTTTGTAAATACCTGTACTTTGAGATTTTAGTTTTGTTTATCCTATCTTTATTAAGTTCATCCTATTTTTTATACTCTGCACTTTTCTCCTTTCTTGGTCGGGAATACTGCATGTGCAATGTCTGTAAAAACAGGAATTTCCCTCCAGGGATTAATAAAGGAATTCTGATTCTGATTCTGATTCTGATATGTAATAATGTAGGTATGGCGCCGCGGACGGTCGCCTCGGAGTTTCTCTCCGCCCTGTGGACGATCTTTTTTGCAGTTTTTGTTAGTTTTCCGGTAGTTTTCTCATTTCAATACACCAGAGAAGAACTCTTGAGCATAAGAGATACATCTCTACCCAATTTTCCACCACTTTTCCACAATTCTGGAAGTTTTCCGGGGTTTTTGGTCAGAGGCGCAGCGGCTCTCTATGGAATTACGCGGAGATGGAGACGCCGTCGGGGGAAGCGCGCAGGAGCGCTCGTTATGCTGAGGCAGCGGGGGTTACGCACGGCGCTCCTGTCTATTCACCTGGAAAACGTTCGCTCCCTGGCAAACAAAATGGACGAACTGCTGCTTCTAATCTCCAAAAACTCCGACTTTAGGAACTCCGCCGCTCTGTGTTTCACTGAAACCTGGCTCAGCGAACACATCCCGGACGCTTCTCTCCAGCTGCCCGGCTTCCGGCTCTTCCGTGCAGACCGCAACTCGGCGCTCTCTGGAAAGAAGAGGGGAGGTGGAACGTGCTTTTTTGTCAACGAAGGTTGGTGTAAAGATGTCACAGTGTTAAGGAAATCATGCAGTTTTCATCTTGAGTCGTTATTCATAAACTGTAAACCATTTTATTCACCACGGGAGTTCTCCTCGTTCATCCTGGTCAGTGTTTACATTCCACCTCAGGCATATGTAACGGAGGCGTTACAACACCTAGCTGACCAGGTATCAGACATGGAGGCAAAACATCCAGACTCCCTGCTCATCATTCTTGGGGATTTTAATAGAGCAAACCTCAGCCAAGAACTTCCAAAATACAGACAACAGATTAAGGTGTCCCACCAGGGATGTTAATACACCGGTCGGTGGATGACGCAGTCAACATGGGACTGCACTTCATCCTCCATCACCTTGACACCCCAGGGACATATGCCAGGATCCTGTTTGTGGACTTCAGTTCTGCATTCAACACCATCATCCCAGAAATCCTCCGCCAGAAGCTCTCACAGCTCACAGTGCCGACCTCCACCTCTCAGTGGATCTACAACTTCCTCACTGACAGGAGGTAGCAGGTGAGGCTGGGGAGCATCACCTCCAGCACCAGAACCATCAGTACCGGCGTCCCCCAGGGGTGTGTTCTTTCCCCGCTGCTCTTCTCCCTATACACTAACGACTGCTCCTCAGGGGACCCGTCCATAAAACTACTTAAGTTTGCGGACGACACAACAGTAGTTGGCCTCATCAAGGACGGTGATGAGGCTGCCTACAGACGTGAAGTAGACCAGCTGGTCCTCTGGGGTGGTCGGAACAACCTGGAGCTTAACCCGCTCAAGACTGTGGAGATGACAGTGGACTTTAGGAAGAACCCACCCACCTTACCTCCCCTTACCCTTCTACTACCCTCCTAAGGGCCGAGAGGTCCTGCTTTGTGCAGCTGCCCATCCATGTGGTGATGCTCCCACTCAAGATGCTCTCAGTAGTGCAGGTGTAGAAATTCCTGAGCACCTTGAGGGGGGGTCTGAAGTCTCTGAGGCGTCTGAGGTGGAACAGACGCTGCCTGGCCTTCTTAACAGTCCTGCTAACATGCAGTGACCAGGACAGGTCGCGTGTGATGGTCACACCGAGGTATTTAAAATTGTCCACAATCTCCACCTCAGACCCGCCGAGTGGACGGATGTACTTCTGCTTCTTCTTCCTGTAGTCCACAATCAGCTCCTTAGTTTTACTGACGTTCAGCAGGAGTTTATTCTCCTGGCACCAGCTCTCCAGGTGGGTGACCTCCTTGCTGTAGGCCTCCTCCTTGAATGGAGATAAGCTAAAATGGGAGAGACGTGCTCTTTCTTACTAGCTCCCGTCAATAGCCTTGTCGCAGCTTTCTGGACGAGCTGGAGACTCCTTGGAAAGTTTTTCGGACATCCTGACAAAAGAGAGTTACAGTAGTCCAGCCTGAAAGGGATAAACGCATGGACCAGTTTCTCAGCATCACTCTGAGAGAGGATATTCCCTAGAGGATATTGTCCTAGATACTGTTGTAATAAAGGAACAATTACTGAAATGTTGGTTTTAAGCAGGGAAATTGGGTCAGTGCCAACATCGCAGTATAGATCCAACATCTTCATATTTGTTCCTTTTGCGGGAAAAAATCTGAGGGAAATAGGGTGTAATAAAGACATGTTGGGTCTGTACTGCGATGCTGGATCTGACCCCATGTTTTAGTAATGACCCATCGTTTCTGTATATTCCACTTGTGATAAAAGAACAAATATAGAGTTGTTGGGTTGATACTGCAATGTTGGGTCTGACCAATACCTCTGTATGGACCAACCAACTCTGTATTAGTCCCTAATAATTTTGTAGTCATGCTTCTTCCGCCAAAGTGTCATCCTCCACCCACCTAAGACTTTATGTGAAAGTGCTTGAGGGACTTTTGCATGCAAGCATTACCAATAAGCAGAGCATATATCCTGATGTCACAAATATCATGCAGGGATTTTAATCATGTGGATTTAAAGGCAGCACTCCCTAAATTCCACCAGCATGTTAAGTGTGCTACAAGGGCAGATAACACTCTGGACAAGATATATTCTAACATCAAACTGGGCTACAGGACCAGACCACTACCACGCCTGGGCCAGTCCAACCACTTCTTCTGCTTTTAGTCCCGGCATATGCCCCCCTCAGGAAAGCTGCTTCCGTCATTGCAAAGACTGAACCAGCATGAGAGATCATATTTCTCCTGTACCGGCTTCTCGACATTGGCTACCTGTAAAATTCAGGATAGAATTGAAAATTCTTCTCTTCACATATAAAGCCCTGAACGGTCAGGCACCATCATATCTTCAAGGGTTGATAGTTCCCTATTATTCCACCAGAGCTTTACGTTGCCAAAATGCAGGTCTACTTGTGGTTCCTCGAGTCCTCAAAAGTAGATTGGGAACCAGAGCCTTTAGTTATCAAGCTCCTCTACTATGGAACCATTTTCCGGTTTCGGTCCGGGCGGTGGACACCCTCTCTACATTTAAGAGTAGACTAAAAACTTTGATAAAGCTTGTTGGCGAGGCCACAATTACAGCTGGTTGGTACAGCAAAAAGAACAATCCACGGCAGGTTTAAGGAGTGTCACAGATGTGGTTCTTTTATTCAGTTTGACAAAGAATTGGCAAGAATCGTTCAAGCAGCAGCACACCATGTTGTTAAAATGGCGCCTATATATAGTGTGTCTCAGCTAATGACCCTGGAAGATTCCATCCACGGGGATCCACTGCCAGTCAACATAAGTAACCCACCAATTTTCTTTTGTTTATACACATGCAAACATCTTTCATAACATATACAAATCCATTTACACCAACTATTGCTAAAAACAAACACATCTAAATCACCTTACATTTGTTGTACTCCACTGCACACATATCCATCACCCCACACCAATTCACACTTGGTTTTCCCCTGGAACTATAAAATCGGTGTCCGTTGCCTGGGGAAGCCTTTTGCCCGCACACCCTGAAGACACAACAACTGGTGAGTACACAACACTTTTTGATCGTCTTAGTACACTCTTTGAGCAACCCAATACAGCTTAGCTTACTTTATTTCTAAACAATTAATACATATTAAATATACACATTTAATCCTCTGTCCCTCTCCTCTAGGTACAGCTGTGTGGCCCACACACCAGCCATGTCACCCAAGTCAATATCAGACCTAAGAAAAGGACAATGAATATACTCAATACATAAGATAAATATATCCATATAAATGGGTAAACAATCAATGTGTTAAAATGTATTGTGCAAATCTTCAATAAAGTGCCGTTGCTCTTAAAGTGTCTGTGCAGTTATTAAAGTGCATATGTGGTCATACCCAGTCAAAGTGCGTGGTGCTATATGTGCAAACCAGGTGACGATGTGTCCTTCGTCACAAAGCTTATAGAAACGGTGGCCTAGGCCGGCCCCTAGATGCTGCTATAGACTTGCCGGGGGACCTCCCCTGACGCACTGAGCTCTTTCTTCCTCTCCCTCTCCTTCTGCACACATTTATGTCCCATTAATGCATATTATTAACTCAACTTCTTCCCTGGAGTCCTTGTGCTTTCTCGTCTCGCAGGTTCCCATGGATGGTGGTTGTACCTCCTGCTGAGGTCCTGCTCGAAACTTACTGCGATTACTACTGTTTAGTCATAATCTATTTTAATTCTATTACTACTGTGCTGTAGCAGCTACCATTATTATTATTACTAATATTATATATAATCACCATACTTCATTGTCGTTATCATTATCTACAGTTCCAATACTTCGTGCATGGTCTGCCACCGTCATATATCACTGATATATCACTGAACCATATCAGCCCTGTAGGGTGCTGCGTTCCTTAGATTCAGACTTACTGGTAATACCGCTAATCTCCAAATGTAAATATGGAGCCAGGGCCTTCAGTTATCAAGCTCCTCTTCTGCGGAACCAATTACCAGCCTCAGTTTGGGCGGCAGACACCCTCTCTACGTTTAAGAATAGACTTAAAACTCCTTTTTGACAAAGCCTATAGTTAAACCAATCCCTAGTTGTGCTGCTATAGGTTTAGAGATCCTTAGACACCGAGCTTTTAGAGCAGGGGGACTCACTCATCATGGCCCTGCCTGGATCCTGCTGCTCCTGCTCTGCACTGTTCTCTCTGTCCTCCCTCTCTCTCCTCTCTCCCTCTGCTTTTCCTCTCTATCTACCCCTCTCCTGTCTCTCCCCTATCCATCACATTAAACAGATCTCTAAGACCGCCTTCCTTCACCTCCGTAATATTGCTAAGATTAGGAGCGTCCTCTCTCAGAGTGATGCTGAAAAACTTGTCCATGCTTTCGTTACTTCTAGGCTGGACTACTGCAACTCACAATTGTCAGGATGTCCAAATTACTCTGTTAATAGCCTGCAGCTAATCCAGAACGCAAGCAGCTAGAGTTTTAACAGGAATCAGTAAAAGGGATCATATTTCCCCCATCTTAGCTTCTCTTCACTGGCTTCCGGTAAAATTCAGAATAGACTTTAAAATTCTCCTACTTACATATAAGGCCCTAAATGGACTAGCCCCATCATACCTGCAGGATCTAATAATCCCACATATTCCCAATAGAACACATAGATCACAGAGTGCAGGTTTACTTGCAGTTCCCAGAATTCATAAAAGTAGAACGGGAGGACGAGCCTTTAGCTATCAGGCACCCCTGCTGTGGAACTAGTTGCCAATCTGGGTTCGACAGGCAGACACCACCTCCACTTTTAAGAGTAAACTTAAAATCTTTCTGTTTAGTAAAGCATATAGTTAGCCTCAAATAAAGTGGGTAGGGCTGGTAGGCATCATTACACTCACCTCATGATATATAGCCACAGGTAGAATAGGTCTGACTAACTGTTAATCTTTAAATCTCTATCATAGATATGCTGCTATAGGCCTATGCTGCCGGGGGACACGAACATGATCCACCAAGGAAGGAAAGGAAGGAAAGTGACATATCTTGTCATTGGAGGGAACTCACTCCAATGAAATTTGTTCCCTGCATTTAACCCACCCAAGTGACGTGCACACACACACAGCAAACCCGGGGCAGTGGGCGACCGCGTGCAGCGCCCGGGGAGCAGTGGGGGTTAGGTACCTTGCTCAAGGGTACCTCAGCCATGGACACCGGGACGGGGAATCGAACCAGTGATCCACCGGTTACGGGTCCGACACCCTAACCGCTGATCCACGACTGCCCCCAAGCAGTTTTCCCTCCTCCTTTTCCTCTTCTATCCTCTCCCCTCGTCAGATTAACATACAGTTCATTATTTTATGTCACTAACTGTGTGTTCAGTTCTCCTCGTAGTTTTGTGTCTCTCCCTCCCGTTCTCTCTCTCTCTCTCTGTATCTTTCTGCAGGTATCTCTCCATCCAGATCTTCATGTTGAACTGTAGCCGGCTCTATGACCAACCCAATGTCTACTGTTGACATCTGCCTGTCATTCTTCTGTGCACCGACTATCGGCGGGGTGGTTCTCCCTGCGGGCCGAAATTGAACTGAATAGAATTGATAGGATAGTGATTTTTTTAAAAGTTTAAGACGTCTATGATACTCATATCTTTCCTCAAGTCAAGTCAAGTCAAGTCAACTTTATTTGTATAGCCCATTTTTACAAGCAGTTTGTCTCAAAGGGCTTAACATAACATCAGCAACATCCTCTGCCCTTCGACCCTCACATCGACTAAGGAAAAACTCCCAGAAAAACCTTTAACAGGAAAAAATGGAAGAAACCTCAGCGTGAGCAACAGAGGAGGGATCCCTCACCCAGGACAGGCAGACGTGCAATGGATGTTGTACAGGCAGGAAAGCAATTAACAACATGAGAAATGACATTACTAAAAAAAAATAAGTAAAATAAAATCTCAACTGTTTAGTTTCACTTTTTGCTACCATCTCAATATGATTTTAACATTTCACAAGTTATAAGAAAATTATAGTAATGAAAATTATAATGAACTGCTGTAACATTCATGTATTCTTTTTTTATGTGATGTTGAGAATCACTATCCTATCAGTTCGATTTTGGCCCGTAGGGAGAACCACCCCACCGATAGTCGGTACACAGAGGAATGACAGGCAGATGTCAACAATACACATTTGGTTGGTCATAGAGCCAGCTACAGTTCAACTTGAAGATCTGGATGGAGAGATACCTGCAGAAAGATACAGAGAGAGAGAGAGAAAAAGGGAGGGAGAGACACAAGACTACGAGGAGCACTGGACACACAGTTAGTGACATAAAATAATGAACTGCATGTTAATCTGACAAGGGGAGAGGATAGAAGAGGAGAAGGAGGAGGGGAAACTGCTTGGTGGATCATGTTTGTGTCCCCCGGCAGCATAGGCATATAGCAGCTTAGCTATGATAGAGATTTAAAGATTAACAGTTAGTCAGACCTATTCTACCTGTGGCTATATATCATGAGGTGAGTGAAACTATGCCTACCAGCCCTACACACTTTATTTGGTGCTAACTATATGCTTTACTAAACAGAAAGGTTTTAAGTTTAGTCTTAAAAGTGGAGGTGGTGTCTGCCTGTCAAACCCAGATTGGCAGCTGGTTCCACAGCAGGGGTGCCTGAAGGCTCGTCCTCCCGTTCTACTTTTATGAATTCTGGGAACTGTAAGTAAACCTGCACTCTGTGATCTGAGTGACCTATTGGGAATATATGGGACTATTAGATCCTGCAGGTATGATGGGGCCAGTCCATTTAGGGCCTTATATGTTAGTAGGAGAATTTTAAAGTCTATTCTGAATTTTACCGGAAGCCAGTGAAGAGAAGCTAAGATGGGGGAGATATAGCTATATCCCTTTTACTGATTCCTGTTAAAACTATAGCTGCTGCATTCTGGATCAGCTGCAGGTTATTAATAGAGTAATTTGGACATCCTGACAATTGTGAGTTGCAGTAGTCCAGCCTAGAAGTAACGAAAGCATGGACAAGTTTTTCAGCATCACTCTGAGAGAGGACACTCCTAATCTTAGCAATATTACGGAGGTGAAAGAAGGTGGTCTTAGAGGTCTGTTTAATGTGATGAATAAATGACACGTCCTGATCAAAGATAACGCCGAGGTTCCTCGCAGTCGTACTGGAGGCCAAAGTAATGCCGTCCAGAGAGAGAATATTATCAGCTATTCTATTTCTAAGGTGTTTGGGGCCTAGAACAATGATCTCAGTTTTTTCTGAGTTTAATAATAAAAAATTGGAGGTCATCCAGTCTTTTATGTCTTTAAGACATGCCTGGAGTCTGGCTAATGGCGCTGTTTCTTCAGGCTTGAAGGATAAGTACAGCTGAGTGTCTTCAGCATAACAATGAAAGTTTATGCCATGTTTCTGAATAATTTTTCCTAGAGGGAGCATGTATAAGGTGAACAGGATCGGCCCAAGCACTGAACCTTGTGGAACACCGAGGCTAACCCTTATATATGAAGAGGAAACATTATTAACTTGAGCAAAGTGAAATCTATCTGTTAAATATGATTTGAACCAGCGTAGCGCAGTCCCTGTGATCCTAGTCTCATGTTCTAATCTGTGTAATAAAATACTGTGATCTACAGTGTCGAAAGCAGCACTGAGATCTAGCAAAACAAGTATGGAGACAAGCCCGCGGTCTGATGCCATGAGGAGGTCATTTGTGACTTTAACCAGTGCTGTTTCTGTGCTGTGATGGGCTCTGAAACCAGACTGAAACATCTCAAAGAGACTGTTCCTGTGTAGGTGATCAATCAACTGATTTGCAACCACTCTTTCGAGTATTTTAGATAAGAACGGGAGGTTGGATATCGGCCTATAGTTTGCTAAGATGTCTGGGTCAAGTGAAGGTTTTTTAAGTAAAGGTCTAATGACAGCGGTTTTAAACGCCTGTGGTACATAACCTGTTGTTAAGGATAAGTTGATCTGATCTAAGAAGGAAACGCCAATCAAGGGAAAGACGTCCTTGAGGAGCTTAGTTGGGATGGGGTCTGAGAGACATGTAGTTGGGTTAGATTTGTTAATGCTGGAGGTCAGCTCAGGGAGGTCTATGGGCAGGAACCTGTCCAGAGATGGAGTAGGATTAAAAGAGATTTCTAGAGATGGCACTATATCGGCTATTCTGGGAAGATCTTTATTGATTTTTTCTCTAATGTTATTGATTTTATTGGTGAAGAAACTCATGAAGTCTTCACTACTAAGAGCTGCAGGAATACAAGGCTCAACAGAGCTGTGACTCTTGGTCAGCCTGGCTACAGTGTTAAAGAGAAAACGTGGGTTGTTCTTGTTTTTCTCTATTAATGTTGAATAATAGGCAGTTCTGGCTTCACGAAGGGCCTTTTTGTATGCCAATAGACTGTCTTTCCAGGCTCTCTGGGATTCAGCTGATTTGGAGGAGTACCACTTCCGTCTTGATGTTTGTTTAAGTGTTCGTATATTTGAATTATACCAAGGAGCTAGCCTCCTATGATTTCTAATCTTCTTTCTCAGTGGGGCAACCATATCTAAAACTGTGTGCAACGTGGCTGCAGTGTTATTAACAAAAGAATCGATTGCTGCAGGAGTAACATTTAAATCAGTATGGTCTGTTGTAGTGGTACATGGTGCTGAGGGGAGCTGTGATGGGATTGCATCCCTAAATCTGTCTACACTATCTTCAGAGAGGCATCTGGTGTAGTAGACCTTTTTGTTGGGTGCTGTAAAGTCTTCCAGAGTTAGTTCAAAAACTACAAGTGAATGGTCTGAAAGGAGAGGGTTTTGAGGGGCAACTAACAGGTTCTTAGTTTCTAGGCCGTAGGTGAGAACCAGATCGAGTGTGTGATTGTGGCAGTGTGTTGGTTCATTCACTATCTGAAGGAACCCTATTGAATCTAAGAGTGAACTAAAGGCTGTCTTAAGACTGTCAGAGTCAACATCCATATGAATGTTAAACTCACCTACTATAATGACTTTATCTGTACTGAGCACTAAACTAGATAAGAAGTCTGAAAACTCAGACAGGAACTCTGAGTAAGCAGCAGCAGGTGGGCGATACACAACAGCTAATAAAACTGGCTTTTCTGACTTCCAGTTTTGGTGAAACAGGCTGAGAGTGAGACTCTCGAATGAGCTATAGATAGATTTAGGTTTGGGATTAATCTGAAGACTGGAGTGGTAGATTGCTGCCACTCCTCCTCCTCGGCCTGTGCCTCGAGGAACATGATAGTTAATATAACCAGATGGAGTTGATTCATTTAAACTAACATATTCTTCATCCCGTAACCAAGTCTCAGTGAGGCAGAATATATCAGACCGATGATCAATAATTAGATCACTGACTAGGAGGGATTTAGAGTGGAGGGATCGTATATTTAATAATCCACATCTGACTGTCCTATTTTTGGCTCTAAATATTTGCTAGTTTGTATTTTTATGAGGTTATTATGATTAACACTTCTTAAATTTTGTGCTGGTTGGACTATGGGAGGACGAGGCACTGACACTATTTCTATGGGATTGTTAAAGTTAGTATTACTGTGTGCATTTATATTTTTATTTATTCTAATTTTAACGGAGGGCGGCAGTCCTACAGAAGCAGCAGAGAAGTGTGTAAGACAGCGACTCTGCTTCCTGGCCTCGACCCTGGGTTGTCAGGGGGTTGGTTGTCTAATAAACTTGGCCATATTGGTAGAAATAAGAGCCGCACCACCCCAAGTGGGATGAACGCCGTCTCTGCTAATGAGGCCAGGTTTTCCCCAGAAAGTCTCCCAGTTATCTATAAAGGCCACGTTGTTTTCTGTACACCACCGTGACAGCCAGCGACGGAGCGATGACATGCGGCTAAACATATCATCACTGGTCAGATTCGGGAGGGGACCAGAGAACGCTATGGAGTCCGACATGCTTTTTGCCAAATTACACACCGACTCAATATTGACTTTGGTGACCTCCGACTGGCGTAGCCGAGTGTCATTAGCGCCGACGTGAATTATATTCTTACCATATTTACTCTTATCTCTCGCCAGCAGCTTTAAATTGCCCTCTATGTCGCCCGCTCTGGCCCCCGGGATGCATTTGACTATGGTTGCTGGTGTCGGCTTCACATATCGCAAAACAGAATCTCCAATAACCAGGGTCGGTTTCTCAGCGGGTGTGTCGCTGAGTGGGGAAAAGCGGTTAGACACATGAAGCGGTTGGTGGTGAACCGGGCCTTTGTTTTGGACTACGCTTCTTTCGAACCGCCACCCAACCTCCCTGACTTCCCGGCTGCTCGGGGGCTGCCGGGGGCGGCTGACATCAGCTAAAGTAGCTAAAGTAGGCCGGTCCGCACAGGCTAACTGCTGCTGGCTAGCTGTCGGGACTAATGGACTGTGATCTACAGTACGAAGCCGGGCCTCTAACTCACTTAGCCTCGCCTCCAAAGCTGTGAATAAACTACACTTTCTACACATCTCACTCTCACTAAAGGAGGCAGAGGAATAGCTAAACATTTCACACACCTTACAGAAGACGGGAGAGGGAGAGGCAGAGGGAGAGTGAGTGGAAGAAGCCATGTTAGCACTAAGCTAAGCTCAACAACAAACAGGACGGGGATCGGAAAAGGAAAGAATCTAGATGATCGTGCGGTTAATAAACTTTTCCTAAAGTGCTTGTGTACTTATTTGTAAGAACCAACCACAGTAAAAGCTAACACAAAATATGTCGACTGAAGTGCACCAATACCACCGAACACCAAACGCTAGCAAGTGAATGAGTAGTGCAAGAACAGGAAGTGACGCAATACGCAATACGTTACCCAACAAGCTCAGGGTTACATTAAGGGCAGGACTGTATGGGAATATACATGTTAAACATATTAGACCTCCTCACACCAGTTTGGCTGAGAGAGAGTGAGAGAGTCAGAGTTACTTTAATGATGAATGAAGGGTGAAGAGCTTACTAAATAAAATATCTCAGAAAAAAAGATCAAGTGTGGTTTTATAGCTTTTTTTTTAAGTATTCAGGTGTAAAATGAAATCACATTTATCTCATTTAATTTGTGTGTATGAATGTAAGATTGTTTAAAATGCCCTTTCTCCTGTGATGTAAAGAAAATAAAGCCTACAAATATCACAACTTTCAACACATTTTTCCACATTTTCAGTTCCACAAAATCAGGCATTTTAATTAACAATCGCAAAAAACCCACAAAATCCCAGAGGGAGTGGTAATAAATTCACAAAGTATATAAAATATTCCAAAGCATATTCTGTCAATGATGTAATACATTTTTATTGATTATGTCAAATGAGATGTATTCGACCCATGTTTAATATGGAGAGACAACTATGAGTAGTGTGCTACTTAATAGCAGAATACATTGTATCAGACTTTTTACAAGTTTTAATCTTTTACTGCAAAAGTGGGTCCTCGGTTATTACTATACAGAAAAAAATGGACAGATTCACTGACGGAACTTTTACCTCCACCTCCGCCAATCATAGCTTACAGATTTCAACCTAAAATAAAACTTTATCTACAAAAGAGACCAAAGTGATAGATAGGTAGATAGATAGATAGATAGATATACTTTATTGATCCCAGGCTGGGAAATTGCAGTGCAGTGGACCACAAATCCAGATCTGAACAGCATTTTAGCAAGACAAAGAGTACAAATGTGGTGTAATTGTGCACCATTACGGCAATGGAACAGAAAAAGGAAATCTTTCAAAACCTGTGCAGATGTAGCAGAACACAAAGCAGGATGATGCATTTGCATTTGGATGGGGGGGGTGGGGGGGCACTGTGAGGATCACATTCTTTGATTTCTCCAGTGCTTTCAACACCATTCAACCTCTGCTACTGGGTGAGAAGCTGCGGGTGATGGGTGTTGACGATGCAAGGATCTCCTGGATTACTGAGTACTTGACAGGCAGGCCACAGTTTGTTCGTCTGGGCAACCTCCTGTCTGATGTGGTGGTCAGCGATGAAGGAGCTCCACAGGGAACTGTGCTTTCTCCCTTCCTCTTCACCTTATAAACCACTGACTTTCAGGACAACTCTGAGTCATGTCACCTGCAGAAGTTTTATGATGACTCAGTTGTGGTGTATTAGAGAGGGAGTGGAGGGCGAGTACAGGGCACTGGTGGACAACTTTGTAGAGTGGTCCGAGCAGAATCACCTGGGACTGAATGTCAATAAGACCAAAGAGATGGTGATCGATTTCAGGAGGAAGGGGGCGCCTTCACAGCTACTACGGATCGGGGGGGAGGTGGTGGAGGAGGTGGAGGACTACAGATACCTGGGAGTGGTGATTGGCAACAGACTGGACTGGACATCTAACACCGAGGCTGTGTACAAGAAGGGGATGAGCAGACTCTATTTCCTGAGGAAGCTGAGATCCTTCAACGTGTGCAGCAAGATGTTGGAGATCTTCTACCAGTCTGTTGTTGCCAGCGCCATTTTCTTTGCTGTGGTGTGTTGGGGCAGCAGCATCAGAGCCATCGACACTAACAGACTTGATAAGATCATCAAGAAGGCTGGCTCTGTACTCGGTCTCAAGCTGGAGTCTTTTGAGACTGTGGTGGAGAGGAGGACACTGAACAAACTGTTATCCATCATGGACAATGAACAGCACCCTCTCCATCACACAGTAGACAGACAGCGGAGCACCTTCTCCCACAGGCTGCTACAGCTCTGCTGTCGAAGGGACAGATACAGGAAATCTTTCCTGCCACATGTCATCACACTGTACAATAACAGCTAAAACTCTGGTTATAACACACAGTCACTACGCACTTTATATGTTTTACTCACTCACCTTATATTCTACTGGCACCTTACACTCTACCTCTACTTCATTTTGCACTACATTACACTGTTTACTGTTGTATATATATACTTTTTTTATATATATATTCCCTTGTGTATGTATTTTATATACTGCCACTTTTTATTTTGTACGGAGCCCCTAAAGGGATATGGGTGAAAAAAAAAAAAGTCGTGGACACGAGAAACTTTTGCGTGCACACAAGAAACCACACAGGAGACCTGGAAGTGCATATCGGTGGTACTATTACCTGCGTGAAGATGGCGAACTTAATTGGGCTGTATTTCGATCTAGGGCTAACTTATAAGGACATTGAAAGGCTTCTTGCGAGTCGCCATCGTTATATAATCTCAGAGAGACATTTCAAAAGAATTTTGAAGATTACTTTTATTCATGAACGGTTGCAAATATCTGGCCAACTCCATGGGTAAAGGTGGATGTACACAAAATGCAAAGAGAATGGATTACATGTCAGAAAAGAAGATGATTCTAAAAGAATTAGATCCTAGGGGTGTGGAGCTCAGACGAAGCAGGCGGCTTTATCGTCGGAGCTATTTTGCAACAGGCCCTAATTATATTTGGCACTTGGATTCTTATGATAAACTGAAGCCATTCGGAATATGTTTCAACGGATGTATTGATGGATTTTCACGGAAAATCATCTGGATGAACGCATTTACTACAAGCAGTGACCCAAACGTCATTGGAGGCTACTATGTGGAGGCAGTGGAGAGATTGGGTGGGTGCCCAAGGATTGTCAGAGGGGACAGGGGCACAGAGAATGTCAAAGTCAGAGACTTTCAGCGTTTTCTCCGTCGCAACTTACGCGACGGTTCTGCCATTGACAGCTACATTGAAGGGACGAGTACGACTAATCAGCGGATAGAGAGCTGGTAGGGCTTTCTCAGGAAGGAGTCCATGGAGTTCTACATCTCTCTGTTTGTTGATCTGAAGGACCGTGGTTTGTTCGACGGTGGAGATTTGGGCAAAAGACTAATTCAGTACTGCTTCATGGGAATCATCCAGGTAAGCTGTATTATAGTATATTATATGTGAAGCGATACATGCTTAGTGGTAGCCGCTTTTGTTACTGAGAAGTAGAAAGGGCCTGCTTTAGTTTTTTGTGGGACAGTTAAGAGGGACGGACCGGAAGCCACTCGGTCTGTCCGTCTTAACTGTCCCACCAGTAACCGTAATTGTGGACTATCATAACACATGCAATCTGTTTTAAAGTAACTGGGATCACTTAAGAGTACAAAGCAGTAGGTGCCCATCTATTGCTCAAAATTTGAATCTGAATATAGGTAATCAAAACCTTTTATTTAAAGCTCTCTATAACTCATCATAGGCCTACATGAGAATACTAAAATCATATTAGTGATATCAGTTAACTTACTTTCTAATATGCTGTTTCTCCAGGACGAGTTGGATGTCATCATCTGTGTGTGGGATTCGCATGTCATCAGACCATCAAAAAATGACAGAGTAGCTAGTGGTCGCCCCAGAATCATGTACAGGTTCCCAGAGCTCTACACAACTCATGACTGTATTTCCCCAGTGGAAAGCGCTGATGTACAGCTGTGTCGGAGTGAATGCACATTTCGACCGGCAGTGCCATGTGACACAGACATCTACAATCTCTGCAACATTCTGATGGTGGAGTCACACATAGTTCTCCCAGGTGATGCTTATCAGGCTTTGGATTTGTACCTGCATTTAAGGAACAAGATCTTATCCTCGCTCTAATATGAGATGATACTAAAATTAACATGTCATAATCTGTCGCCATAAGTGGTTTCCTCCGCATTAGTTTCTTTTTCAGTTATCTTGCTTTCGTCACTGTGAGGCCTGTGTAATTTATCCATATGGTAATTGAGCAAGTCAAATGTACCATACAGAACAAAATTACCATGAAATTACATTTTTTTAAACAAGACTTTTACTTTAGAATCAGTATTTACTTGAGCAAACACTTAAATTTGTAAACAAGAAGGCATATTATGAATAAAGAATTACAGTTTTTTATTGAACAATATTCTGCTATTGTTTTTATTGAAAATTTCCAGGGTAATAGCCAGGCTAGCTCTTCGGAACATTATGTGCGTGACAACAGGTATATTGTAGAATGCTTCTCCGAATAACAACTGCATAAAACATGCACAAGTAGCATTGGCAAGCGCTTGCAAAAATTACACATGAACAATTTGTCACTGAAGAATTTGCAGTAAATATTAAATTGCCAATTTCATTCCTTTTATTCCTTTCAGATAATTAATGTATTCTCAATACTTGAAATTGCCGTAAGGTTCAAAATGCCATATGGAAGGTGGATATATTCAAAAGATACCATACATTCATTACACAATATCCATTGTAAAGCAATCGTTAGACAGGATGTTGTCAAACTGCACGAAACTCTGGGTATGAATTGTAGGTGCATGGTAATTCAAGAACTGCTCCACATGTGTGTGCCACTGGTCTGCGACTTAAACCACACAACTTGTTACTTCAATTGTGTCTTTGCACAGTACTGTGGATCGTGTGCAGAAGCGTAAGAAGATCTCCAGTTTTCTTTGGTCAATGCTTCTTACATACCGTAGCAGGTGGTTAAGGGCTGTATGCTTCTGTTGATTCAAATTCTCACTTGATGGCTTTATCATCTTGGCCACTTTCTTGTTAGTTGCCCTCTTAATCTCATAAAGTTCAATTATGCTGTCTTTTGTTATGGGCATAGGTTCTACATTGTGCATACAGGAGTGGAAACAGTCAATTATGAACTTGGGCTCTTGAAGAAGAACTTTGTGTGCCATTGTTAAAATGGCAGAGCGGAGGTTGTCTTCAGAAGGCAGACTGTGTGAGCCCATTCTTGAGAAAAGATCAAGTAAGTCTTCTTCATGAGTTTCATTCATGTTGCCTTGTAGTGCTTTTTCAACTGCTGCTCGCTCAGATACTGAAAGAAATCTAGCAAATGACCTTATCAAGAGTTCTTCATCCACTGAACGGACTCCTTGACAACTAGCAAGAATAAATGCTGGTGACAGTTTGATTGGGATGATGCTGTGGTCCAAATATCCTGTACAATGGTTTTCATATTGTTGAATTATGATATTATGTTACATCCTTTTGCAGCTTTATTAGAAACAACTCTGTTATAATAATATACTTGCAGAGCGCTGAGGTCATCAGGATTCCAGGGTAGAGTGGAGTCTAGATCATCACCATCATAACCAGAAATGGGTCCAAATTGTATTTCAGAACCATCAAAGGTTTCCTTGTTGTCGAGGACAAGAACAAAATCTGACTCCTCACTTGGCAACTTGTCTGCATCTTCGTTTGATACAAAAATGACACAGTCGTCTTCAGATTCAAGCCTGCTTTTCGTCTGGCCAGTATGACTGCCAACATCATCATGAGATGAAGAGTCAAGGACCCCTGTCATCTGAGGAGGGGTTTGTCTTGACTGCCTGCTCGGATCTCCCATCTGTTCAACAATACATGAAAACAAAAGCATTAATAAAAACAAATTGTTATTCCCTTACCTCTGCATCATCTGGTCAAAGTTATCATGGGTAACTTTGCAGTACTTGTCACACAGCGGTGAGGTATTTTCTCATTTTGGTTTTATGTCTCCTCCTAAGGAGTGATTTTTAGTTCGTTAGTAGTTTTCTTTGTTGATAGTAGTTTTTTCCTCAGCTTTGCGAGTGATTTTTTTGTTCTCCAGTTAGTTAATCATTTCTAGTTAATCTTTCCTCCTATGGAAGCATTTTCAGTTGTAGATAGATTAGATATTTTCCTTGGTAATCTTTATAGCTCTTTTGTTTTTTCCCTCTAGTAGATTTCATAGTCACACTTCTTCTAAGGAAGACCCTCAGGTAATTTGATAGCTTATTGTTTTATTACTCTGTGTGAGAAACTCAAGACTGAGAGTTCGAATAAAGACAGCAGTTGTGCAGCTATCTCTGCATCTGAGTCCTGTTTGAGCCCGATCCTGACAGTACTTTTCCTGTATATAAAAATTAATTTAGTAAGGAATTCAACCTAGAACCTTTTACCCACCCCTGTAATTTTAGCTGCAGTGTAAAATTAAGTATACAATAATAATACACAACAGTAATACACTTACTCTTTCATGCATTCCCTGTGTTGAATCAGTGGGTGCTGAATCTGAATCTGAAGATCTCTGTAGATGGTCAAGTTGGGTATGATATTTCCTGGTTCTATTTCTCAAAGATCATCTCTGTACTTTCCTGGTCTACAAAGAAATTAGTACATTTATACACTTGCACAGCTATTTTACCTAAAACATTTATTCTGAGCTTGCTGTAACATTACATTCATCAAAGCTGAGAGAGAGAGAGAGGTGGGACAAGTGTTCAGTAATTGAATTAACAATCTCTGATCCTCTGCAGTGAATTTGCAGCACACTACACTAAATAAGACTACAGATTAGAAGTTGAGTTGAGACCCTAGTAAATAGGCTACACTTAGAAAATAATATACAAAGTAATCAAATGCACTCCTTTTTACATCACGCACTGTGTAATAGTGCACCTGAGTGTGACAGACAAAAGTCAATTCTCCACCCCTACAGTGATTAACCTCATTATTGAATTTTTACAAAACAACAAGAAACATTTAAGATGCCATATGACTGACAAGAAGAACAGGACTGTTTATTTTGGGTGAATTCTTTTTAAAAAATTAATTAATAAAACCTTTTGAAAAAGATTTAACCAGCCAACAGTTAAAGAGCTATATCTGCTCCAAATTTCAGTCTCTCTTCTGTGTACATCCAATTGATAATCAAATCGTTACTAAATCACTAGTATATATTCTATGATACAATAATTATCATTTCTATTTGATAACTGTAATGTGACGGATGATAACTTACCTTCATTGGGCTGACCTCTGTAGGCTCGAAGTCTTAAGATGTATCAGAAAGTACTGAGACGTCTCTATGATATACTTTATCCCTTTCCCTGGAGCAGATGTAGATGCGTAGCATTTGTAGTTTTGTCTGGTTGTACAGCTGGCTGACTGTGCTCTCAAGGGGTACGCTGCTGTGGCTAAAATCCCGAATATCAAAACTGAAATCTTCCACTGGTCCTTTGGAAGATTGTCCGTTTGGAAAGAACAAGTCTTTGCCAGTCTCAAGTAACTGCTCCAGTGTAACACTTTTCTCCACAGTCAGGTGCCGTGTCCCACCTCCATGTCTTGTTCGGACCTGATGAAAATCACCTTTAGAGTAGTGAAGCCATCCCATTTCAGTCCACCGGCTGACTTTGGCTGCATGTCTATTTCCAACTCCATTACCTGGGCCTGCTGTCGTGTTATCATACACTGAAGTGTTCTTTTGTTCCCGCTCTCGTAGTCTGTCTCTCACTCTCTGCATAATTGTAGACTTCATTCCCCATATCTCACGAGATACTGTCCTAACTCCTCATCGGTCATAACATTTATGACATTAATGTCGATCTGAAAACAGACAGGTTAGGCAAGCCAGAACGTGAAAACTAAAAAAAAAAATAGTCATTACATTAGGCCTGTATGGGTTAAGTTAACCTGTCACATTCACAGCATAAAATAGACTAACGGTTACCTTGTCATCTTTAAGCTTGTTGATGACACTGTCAGGTACATTCCGTTGCATTTTCAGGAAGATAAATACCTCCTCTTCTTCCTCTGCAGCCATCTTAACAGGTACACAAGTGAGACGAGAATCTCGTGCGCACGCATAAGTTTGTCGTGCACACACGTAAGTTTCTCGTGCGCACTTTAGGGGCTCCGTAATTTTGCTATTTTAACTTTTTGTTGAACTTGTTGTGTGTATTGCTGCTGCTGCACTGCAATTTCCCAGCCTGGGATCAATAAAGTACATCTATCTATCTATCTCTCTATGATGTAGAAACCTCGAGTCCAGTTCTGAAAAGTCCACAATATCATTAACACACTGGAGCAGCCAATCAGAGCAGTCATTAACTTTTCAGCCAATCAGAGCAGACCCACCTCCTCTGTGCAGGGTGGTATTTTGCTCTCATTTGTGTGTGTGTGTGTGTGTATGTGTTTGAAGATAGAAGTAGCAGTGTGTTTTTATCTGTGAATCTTACCTGCCTGTACACATTTTTTAGTTGTGATTAATCCAGTTTTGCTATTTCTTAAAACCGTGTTTTGCTCCACTGCTGTGTGCTTTGAATAATGTGCCAAACCAAATGTGCTGTTCTACAGAAATGCCTGAACCCCCACAAAGTTAAACTGCCACTGGGGAAGAGCCTCTTTCAACAGACCCTGCAGACTGGCCATCACGTCTGACAGACTGCAGCACAGGGGCTGTTCGCCCCAAGGCTGTTCAGGAGGAATCATGGACAGAGGTGTTGCAGCAACCAGAAATCAGGTAAAATCCAAAAATACTGACTTGTTGGATATCTGTGCAAGTCTGGGCAATGAAAGACTGCTTGTTGTTTTGCATGAATTTTACAACCTGTTACATGGATTTAAATATGCCGCAGACTCCCTTTAAACAGGCTGGGTTTTAAATGGTTGTTTTTATCAGCAGATTTTTTTCCTTTTTGATCACAGCATGCTTTTGCTTTCAGCTTTCAATGAGGTATTAGAACAGCAGGAATTACCTTTGCAGATTTTACTGGTGTGAACAATTTTAAAATGTAAATAAGTTTAATTTTGCTTTTTGTCACAGGAAGAGAAAATATGCAATTTGTAAAAAAAAATTCAGTTGTGCAGTGGGTTATAAAAGTCAGGGTTCAGTTGAGATTATGCGTCATGTCCAATTAAGGTAACACAATGAAGCATGACCCAAATGCAGGAATAAAAAATTTAAATACATTTATTAAACAAAAGATCTGTCAGGAATGCTGAACCCCGATGCAGAGTAAAAAGGGCAGGCAGGCAAGGTGGAGGTCCACAAAACAATAAGACTTTATTTTATAAACAAAATCAAAAAGGCTCTCACTTACTGTGGATAAATCTCCTGGCAAGAACATGACATGGCATAGCAAAGCAAGGCAAAAAGATCCTGGCGTGACAAGAAGACATTCAAAAGTAATGCAGACACTCTGGCAAAGGTGAGTGGGAAGACAAGGACTAAATAGACATGACAAGACACAGGTGACACACATCAGGAGGGAGAAAGCAATCAAGAAATCCAAAAGCAAAGCTACATGAAAACAGGGCACACAGGGGAAGTGACGCTTTTCAAAATAAAACAGGACATGACAAAAACCTTGAACATAATAAATGGAAACACAAGATACACATGGAACATGACACATGGACTCAAAAATCAAAAACAAAGTATAACCAAAAACACCAGGCATGACAAGATCAAAAAGACCAAATCATAACATGGATCGATTCATTGTTTGTATAAGATAAAGAAACAAAAAGAAACTGAATTTACCAATTACCCAGGAATGTGGGATTATTTTGTAAAGTAAAAAAAGCATAAACTTACACCCACATAATTAAAGTAATAATATTAAAATGTAAAATGTATGTATGTGTATGGCACATATCATGGGGTATGATGGAAACAGTTCACAGATTATCTGTGTCTTTGGTTCACCAATATCTACTACTGGGCTTCTGTGAGCAGTATTTTTGTCTCCATGTACAGGAACCTGATGAGGAGCCTCAGACAGCAGTAGCACAGCAGCACGACTCTTCTGACTGCAGCCCTCCAAGCAAGCAGTATGTGAGGAGCAAGCACAAGTGTCCCATTTGTGGGGAACTGTATATAGTCCAACACCTGAGAAGCATAGAAGAGGTGGTCAACAAAACAGAGTTGAGTCTTCTGAGCAAGTTTTCTCACAGACAGTAAGTGTCCCCTTTCCTCTTAAGGATGTGTAACCCAGCTTTAATCCCAGCTAAGTTTACTATAAGTGTATTAGCGGAAGAAGATGGATAGATGTATTATTTGGGGTGTAGTGCTCTTTAAGGATTAGGACAGCATCCTATGACAGCTTTTACGACATGTTGGGTGAGTTATGATAGCGCCCCTGTGAGAATCGCGCTCTCAAACGGCCAGGGCTCCAGAGTGTATGTACCCTCTGTGTGCTTTGCTCATCAAGACAAGACAACTTTATTTGTATAGCCCATTTTTACAAGCAGTTTGTCTCAAAAGGCTTAACATCAGCAACATCCTCTGCCCTTCGACCCTCACATCGACTAAGGAAAAACTCCCAGAAAAACCTTTAACAGGAAAAAATGGGAGAAACCTCAGGGTGAGCAACAGAGGAGGGATCCCTCACCCAGGACGGGCAGACGTGCAATGGATGTTGTACAGGCAGGAAAGCAGTTAACAACATGAGAATGACATTACTAAAAAGACAAGTAAAACAAAATCTCAGCTGTTTAGTTTCACTTTTGATACCACCTCAATATGATTTTAACATTTCACAAGACTGAAATTATTATGAAATGCTGTATCATTCATGTATTTTTCATATTCTGTTGAAAACCACTATCCTATCAATTCTATTCAGTTCAATTTCGGCCCGCAAGGGAGAACCACCCCGCCGACAGTCGGTGCACAGAAGAATGACAGGCAAATGTCAACAGTAGACATTGGGTTGGTCATAGAGCCAGATGCAGTTCAACATGAAGATCTGGTTGGAGAGATACCTGCAGAAAGATACAGAGAGAGAGAGAGAGAGAAAGGGAGGGAGAGACACAAAACTACAAAGAGAACTGGACACACAGTGACTGTTAAAGAATCTCAGGTGGAGATGAGACAGAAAGTGAGCGGTGGTGCTCACATGGGCAGGGGAGGAGACCAGGAAATATTTAAAGGGCTGTGTGCTCTCCACAGACTCCTTTTGTTCCCTGCCATGCTGCCACACCAGTAAGTTGTTCTATGCTATCTGCTCCTTGTTTGTATGATGCTGCTTATTTGAGTTTATTTTTCACAGTTCAATACCATTAAGTAACTTGATTGTATATTAATTGTTTATTTTTTATTAGATGGGGTGATATAGTGCAGCACTCCCCTTATCCTCGGATGGATGCATTATTATGTAAGAAAATTGTTTTCCTTTGTTTATGTAAGATGATGTGGCATGCATGGCAGTATATGTTTATCTATATATTTTTTCCTTTGTTTAGAAAATCATCCAACCATCCAACAATCCAACCATCCAATCCTCCAAACCTTTGTCCACTCACCCTCATCCAAATAAACATTTGAAATTGCTCGTGGATCCAGTGTTTGAATGTGCACACCAGACAGGGGTTCAAAACCCAAAGACAGTCTTTTTCAGTGACATAAAATAATGAATTGTATGTTAATATGACAAGGGGAGAGGATAGAAGAGGAAAAGGAGGAGGGGGAACTGCTTGGTGGATCATGTTTGTGTCCCCCGGCAGCATAGGCATATAGCATCTTAGCTATGATAGAGATTTAAAGATTAACAGTTAGTCAGACCTATTCTACCTGTGGCTATATATGAAGAAGTGAGTGTAACTATGCCTACCAGCCCTACACACTTTATTTGAGGCTAACCATATGCTTTACTAAACAGAAAGGTTTTAAGTTTAGTCTTAAACGTGGAGGTGGTGTCTGCCTGTCAAACCCAGATTGGCAACTGGTTCCACAGCAGGGGTGCCTGATAGCTAAAGGCTCGTCCTCCCGTTCTACTTTCATGAATTCTGGGAACTGCAAGTAAACCTGCACTCTGTGATCTGAGTGTTCTATTGGGAATATATGGGACTATTACATCCTGCAGGTATGGTGGGGCTAGTCCATTTAGGGCCTTATATGTAAGTAGGAGAATTTTAAAGTCTATTCTGAATTTTACCAGAAGCCAGAACAGTGTCAAAGAAGGTACTCAGGAGTGCTCCTTGCACTCCAAAAGACCTGAGTTTCCTCAGCAGGTAGAGTCTGTTCTGGCCTTTCTGGAGTCCAGTCCAGTTTGCTGTTCAGCTGAACACCCAGGTACCTATAAGAGTCTGCACTCTCCATGTCCATTTCCTGGATGTTCACCAGTTTTGGAGGGGCATGACCGTGCCTGCAGAAATCCACCACCAGCTCCTTGGTTTTCCCTGCATTCCTTGGAGGCGGTTCCACTGACACCAGTTCACAAAGTCCTTGATTGGTTCTCTGTAT
The DNA here is from genome assembly GCF_020382885.2 of Scatophagus argus. Taxonomy (NCBI): domain Eukaryota; kingdom Metazoa; phylum Chordata; class Actinopteri; family Scatophagidae; genus Scatophagus; species Scatophagus argus. The sequence continues at coordinate 20,146,053 of NC_058510.1, read as the reverse complement.
TCCCCGTCATTGGCATCAGTGATGAGGCCGACGATGGCAGAGTCGTCAGAGAGCTTCAGCAGGTGACAATGTGCAGAACTGTGCCTGAAGTCCGCAGTGTACAGGGTGAACAGAAAAGGAGCCAAATCTGTTCCCCGTGGAGCCCCTGTGCTGCAGACCATTATGTCTGAGACACAGTCTGTGGTCCTCGCATACTGTGGGCAGTTGGTTAGGTAGTCCATAATCCAGGACATGAGATGATGATCCACGCCTGAGAGCTCCAGCTTGTCCGTCAGAAGCAGAGGCTGGATGGTGTTGAAAGCACTGGAGAGGTCAAAGAATGTGCTCTTCACAGTGCTTCCAGGCTTCTCAAGGTGGGAGAGAGCTCTGTGAAGGAGGAAGATGACGGTGTCATCTACCCTGATGCCAGGCTGATAGGAAAACTGCAGCGGGTCCATGGATGGTCCCAATGGAGGGTGGAGATGGACAAGGACCAGCCATTCCAGTGTCTTCATCAGATGCGATGTCAGCGCCACTGGCCGGTACCTGCTGAGTGCTTCTTGTTGTTGGGAAAAAAGAGGAGTCCCTCCACCCTCATTTGGTCATCTTTCAATTCTACAAAGGTGAAAATACACTTACAAATCTATACAGCCAGAAAAAATAGTATTATAATGAACGTTACTGTACTTACAGTAAAGTGTTACCTTATAATGTAGCATGTCAAATGTTGTACAACAAGAAACAATTACCCGTTCTCTTCTCTGAATGTCCTGATGATGCAGTAGTTGCCCAGATTTCATCAGTAATGATTGTTCTTGGTCTTCCTCTGCCTCTCCCTCCTCCATCACCTCTCACACGAACTCTTTCTCCTCTGCCTCTCTGTATATTTCTGTCCATTGTAGATGGATGCACGTGTGCCACCTGTGCACTCTGAACTGACTTTTATCCTGCCCAATTGGTCTGATCACATCACTAAAAATGTGAGTCGTTGAGTTGTGCTGAAGCTGCATTCACATTTTGCTGCCAGTGTTTACAATTTTGCAATGCAAGTGTAGCGTTTCGCAAGAACGAGCAGATAAGATTCGCAAATTGTCTCTGACCTGACCTGAACAGTGTTAAAGGTTTGACCGAAAGAGTGTTTAATTTGAAAGATGAGTTTCAACCACTGAGAATTTGGTTCAGAGAATGGGGTTTAGTGTTTTAGCAACTGAGAAAATGTAATCTGAGTGGAAAGAAAGGGACTTTGCAACCATGGTGCAGAGGCCCTCTGGTGCCTGAAGGCAAAAATGCGTACACACTCAAGATTAACAAAAAAATACTAAAATCCACTGAACATTATATATGAGCGAGAAACCCTCTACAAGTGAGTTAGCCATTGTGTTGCAAGTGAAAACCTAGATGCATGTAGGCCTGGGGCAATACATGTCATGAACAAAATGAGGGCTTCACTAAACCTACTTTCTTAAACAGGCAAACCCAAAATGTGATGTATAAGGACGTGGGGTCTTAGCTGGCTGAATAAAAGTAGAATAATAAAGTTTAGAAAACGGCGGTTATATTGCTGGGACCTGTTATTAAGTGACCCTTCCGATTGAGTGACGTAAAAAAGTTACAATTGCATCGAGTCATGATTGCGAAAGACGGTGTATTATCGGCTGGCACTGTTACCTTGCTGCAGATGGAGCTTCGCCAGCAGATCCGGGCTGAGAGACGAGGAGTCCATCATAACCATCTTACAAAAGTCTGTGGTCACTGTAGACGGTTGCGCCCTCTGATTGGTGGAGCCGACTATAGACTCTCAATCGCGGTCTAGGACGTCATCGTACCGTATGCAAATTGCAAATTTAACTATTACAAAAATAACGGCTAGGCTGACACACTGACAGCTAGACTGGAGACAAATCTGCGCAAACAACCGAGTTTATTAATTTGAATAATATAATAATTTCCTTTGCTTTCCTTTGCTAGCGGCATTTTAGCTGGACAAGACACTGTGAGTGTGAGAGTGTGTGGTTGTTTGTTGTGTGTTGGCCCTGCGATTGACTGGCGACCAGTCCAGGGTGAACCCGCCTCTCGCCCGTAGTCAGCTGGGATAGGCTCCAGCTCCCCCGCGACCCTGATGGATAAGCGGTATAGAAAATGGATGGATGGATGTATATCACATCATTATTTAATAAGAGTTCCATAGTGTAAAGATGGCACGCACAGTCTTGTAGTATTTAAGATATGATAAGAAAAGATTAGGCTTTATTACAGGGAAATTGACAGTGCTACAGCAGCCCTAAAGCACTAAAATACATACAGTCCTGTAGTGAGCAGTGGCAAATATACAAGAAATTCTAAAATTTACAGTTACGTACAGGTATTGATGTGCAGTTGTCAGATTGTCCAGGTTATGCTTATGCTGTGTACTAAGAGCAGTGCTTGTTGTACAGTCTGTTTGTCGCTGAAGGAGTTCTCTAGTCCATTTTTCTAATGATAGTAATAATAAAAACAATAATAATAACATACATGCATATGTATGTCTTTGTGCAGAGGTTCCCGATGGCTACAACTGTTGAAGCCCACTTGCTTCCCCGAGTAGGTTGATGTGAGAGAGTTAAAACAGAGTCGTTGAATAGCCTTAAAACAGAGTTATTTATTTTAGAAACAAAGATCTTTGGAGATCCCACCTCAGAACACAAGTCTGCTTCAGCCAAACGCCAAGTGGGATCTAAAGCACTCAAGGAAGTACATCATTATATATAGCCTGTGAATATTCTCATTCATCCAGGTCATGGTTATCTCAAGGAAATTCAATCGAATGCAACTGGACTTAGTTATTTGTCTTTGAAGACGTTTCACCTCTCATCCAAGAGGCTTCATCAGTTCATGCTCGCTTGACTAGGCTGGGACTAGTCCAACTAGCTGGTGTGGAGACCCAGGTATTTAACCTCTGTGGAGGCATTCACATGACCAGTGGTGTCATAAGCTCGTTTAGTGTTCCATTGTGACAAACGACAGTCGTTGAGACAGTCGTTGGGGATGGTAAAGTTGGTTTCGACTTCGTTACTGCTCTGTTGTGTTGTAACGACAGTCGTTAGAGTCACATGGGGTCCTTTGTGAATGGCAGTTTTCCTTAGAGGCTAAGTTGTGGAATCTCCTGGGAAGAGATGAAAGGGCAGCATTGTAAATTGGAGATAGGTGGTGTCGCAGACCTCCTCCTCTGTTGAGAGATGGTTTTTCTAATTTCACATAGATGGCTTCTTTTACTCCTCTTTCAAACCATCTATCCTCTCTGTCCAAGATGTGGACATTGTTGTCCTCAAAGGAGTGAGCTTTCTCCTTCAGGTGTAGGTAGACGGCAGAATCTAGGCCTGAGGAGTTGGGCCTCCTGTGCTGATACATGCGCTTGTGTAGTGGTTGTTTAGTTTCACCAATGTAGAGGTCTTTGCATTCCTCATTGCATTGGACAGCATACACCAGATTGCTTTTTTGAGTGTGTGGTGTTCTGTCTTTGGGATGTACCAGTTTCTGTCTGAGTGTGTTGCTGGGTTTGAAATACACAGGGATCCGGTGCTTGCTGAAGATCCTCCTGAGTTTTTCTGATACCCCAGATACATATGGGATGACTATGTTGTTTCTTTTGTTCTGTTTTTCCTCCTCAACCACCTTGGTGGTGTTCTTCCTGGAACCAGCTGCAGTTTTCACAAAGGTCCAACTGGGATAACCACACGTTTTGAGGGCATCCCTCAGGTGTTCATGTTCTTCCCCTTGGGCCTGTGAGCTGGTGGGTACCTTATCAGCTCTGTGTTGCAGAGTTCTGATAACACCAAGTTTGTGTTCCAAAGGGTGGTGTGAGTCGAAAAGGAGGTATTGGTCTGTGTGTGTGGGTTTCCTGTATACCCCAATGTGGAGGCTCCTGTCCTTTTCTATATGGACGTCACAGTCTAAGAAGGGCAAACTATTATCTTTAACATCTTCTCTGGTGAACTTGATGTTCCTGTCCACTGAGTTGATATGTTCAGTAAAGGCTTGCACTTCTTTCGTTTTGATTTTGACCCACGTGTCATCCACATATCTGAACCAGTGGCTCGGTGTTGCTCCCTCAAAGGAGTTCAGGGCCCTGCGTTCCACTTCCTCCATGTATAAGTTGGCCACAATGGGAGATACTGGTGAACCCATGGCACAGCCATGTTTTTGTCTATAAAATTTGCCATTGAACTGGAAATATGTGGTGTTTAGGCACAAATCCAGGAGTTGGCATATGTGTTCTGGTCTGAGTTTTGTTCTGTCCTGGAGAGAGTCGTCCTGTGTAAGACGCTCTCTTACTGTTTCCAAAGCTTCCATGGTTGGTATACAAGTGAACAGAGAAGTCACGTCGTAGGATACCATGGTTTCATCTGGATCCATTTTTAAGTTCCGGACTTTGTTCACAAATTCAATGGAATTTTGTATATGGTGGGGGGTGTTGCCCACCAAGGGAGCCAGGATGTTCGCCACGTGTTTGGCAATGTGGTAGGTGACCGAGTTAATGCTGCTGACAATGGGTCTGAGTGGAGCCCTTTCTTTGTGGATTTTTGGAAGTCCATATAAGCAAGGGATAGAATCTTGCGGATAAAGACGGTGATATTGTGCTTTGTCAATAATCCCTTCTTTCTGTAGTTTTTGTAGACATTCTATTGCTTTCTTTTTGTAGCCACTAGTCGGGTCTCTTTTCAGGGTTTCATACGTTTCTGAGTCGCTGAGTAGTGTAGAGACTTTGGCATGGTAGTCAGTTGTATTGAGCACAACTGTGCATCGTCCTTTATCTGCTGGAAGAATTGTGATTCTGGGGTCTTTGCTGAGTGTTGTGACCGCTTTCCTTTCCTCAAAGGTGAGGTTGGAAGGGGGAGCCTTGGCGTTGGACAGAGTTGCTGACACTTTTAACCTAAGCTGTTCGGCTTCGGTTTCTGTTAAGTTGTTTTTCTTTATAGCTGATTCTGTAGCTGTAATCAAATCAACTATAGGTAACTGTTTTGGTGTCATGGCAAAGTTCAAGCCCTTGGCTAAGACCTCTTTCTCTGGTTGGGTAAGTTCTCTGTCTGACACGTTCTTTACCCATCTGTCTTGTATTGTATTCTGTTCTGGAATGTCAGTCTTTTGTTTCCAAGTAAGAGTTTCTGTGTTGTTATTGCTTTTGTTCCGAGACTGCAGGTTATGGAACTTTCTGGTCTGTCTTTCTTTGCTTTTGTTGTGTTGGGATAATTGGGCTTTCTTGGTGAAATCCACAACTTTCTCCAACATAGAACCATAGAACTCAGGCCTAGATTCTGCTGTATACCTACACCTGAAGGAGAAAGCTCACTCCTTTGAGGACAACAATGTCCACATCTTGGACAGAGAGGATAGATGGTTTGAAAGAGGAGTAAAAGAAGCCATCTATGTGAAATTAGAAAAACCATCTCTCAACAGAGGAGGAGGTCTGCGACACCACCTATCTCCAATTTACAATGCTGCCCTTTCATCTCTTCCCAGGAGATTCCACAACTTAGCCTCTAAGGAAAACTGCCATTCACAAAGGACCCCATGTGACTCTAACGACTGTCGTTACAACACAACAGAGCAGTAACGAAGTCGAAACCAACTTTACCATCCCCAACGACTGTCTCAACGACTGTCGTTTGTCACAATGGAACACTAAACGAGCTTATGACACCACTGGTCATGTGAATGCCTCCACAGAGGTTAAATACCTGGGTCTCCACACCAGCTAGTTGGACTAGTCCCAGCCTAGTCAAGCGAGCATGAACTGATGAAGCCTCTTGGATGAGAGGTGAAACGTCTTCAAAGACAAATAACTAAGTCCAGTTGCATTCGATTGAATTTCCTTGAGATAACCATGACCTGGATGAATGAGAATATTCACAGGCTTATTGCAGAACAATTTGGGTTGGCAACCCTGAGAATGGTGCGGGAATATGAGAAGTTGGCTCGGAAAATTGCAGATTACAGAAACCACCTACGGTTTAATCTGAGATGCAGACAACAAAGGCTTATACCAACTAGCCTACGCCTATGTTCCACTATGGAAGGCCATAGAGTGGAAAGAATCATAGGAAAAGCACAAAACCAACTCCTCAATGAGCGGATAAGGCAGATTAATTTCACTGTGGAGGGGCTGAAAGAGAAAACAGAGAAATTACTACAGAAATTAACATCACTCCTACCTGGTTCTATGTTGGAGAAAGTTGTGGATTTCACCAAGAAAGCCCAATTATCCCAACACAACAAAAGCAAAGAAAGACAGACCAGAAAGTTCCATAACCTGCAGTCTCGGAACAAAAGCAATAACAACACAGAAACTCTTACTTGGAAACAAAAGACTGACATTCCAGAACAGAATACAATACAAGACAGATGGGTAAAGAACGTGTCAGACAGAGAACTTACCCAACCAGAGAAAGAGGTCTTAGCCAAGGGCTTGAACTTTGCCATGACACCAAAACAGTTACCTATAGTTGATTTGATTACAGCTACAGAATCAGCTATAAAGAAAAACAACTTAACAGAAACCGAAGCCGAACAGCTTAGGTTAAAAGTGTCAGCAACTCTGTCCAACGCCAAGGCTCCCCCTTCCAACCTCACCTTTGAGGAAAGGAAAGCGGTCACAACACTCAGCAAAGACCCCAGAATCACAATTCTTCCAGCAGATAAAGGACGATGCACAGTTGTGCTCAATACAACTGACTACCATGCCAAAGTCTCTACACTACTCAGCGACTCAGAAACGTATGAAACCCTGAAAAGAGACCCGACTAGTGGCTACAAAAAGAAAGCAATAGAATGTCTACAAAAACTACAGAAAGAAGGGATTATTGACAAAGCACAATATCACCGTCTTTATCCGCAAGATTCTATCCCTTGCTTATATGGACTTCCAAAAATCCACAAAGAAAGGGCTCCACTCAGACCCATTGTCAGCAGCATTAACTCGGTCACCCTACCACATTGCCAAACACGTGGCGAACATCCTGGCTCCCTTGGTGGGCAACACCCCCCACCATATACAAAATTCCATTGAATTTGTGAACAAAGTCCGGAACTTAAAAATGGATCCAGATGAAACCATGGTATCCTACGACGTGACTTCTCTGTTCACTTGTATACCAACCATGGAAGCTTTGGAAACAGTAAGAGAGCGTCTTACACAGGACGACTCTCTCCAGGACAGAACAAAACTCAGACCAGAACACATATGCCAACTCCTGGATTTGTGCCTAAACACCACATATTTCCAGTTCAATGGCAAATTTTATAGACAAAAACATGGCTGTGCCATGGGTTCACCAGTATCTCCCATTGTGGCCAACTTATACATGGAGGAAGTGGAACGCAGGGCCCTGAACTCCTTTGAGGGAGCAACACCGAGCCACTGGTTCAGATATGTGGATGACACGTGGGTCAAAATCAAAACGAAAGAAGTGCAAGCCTTTACTGAACATATCAACTCAGTGGACAGGAACATCAAGTTCACCAGAGAAGATGTTAAAGATAATAGTTTGCCCTTCTTAGACTGTGACGTCCATATAGAAAAGGACAGGAGCCTCCACATTGGGGTATACAGGAAACCCACACACACAGACCAATACCTCCTTTTCGACTCACACCACCCTTTGGAACACAAACTTGGTGTTATCAGAACTCTGCAACACAGAGCTGATAAGGTACCCACCAGCTCACAGGCCCAAGGGGAAGAACATGAACACCTGAGGGATGCCCTCAAAACGTGTGGTTATCCCAGTTGGACCTTTGTGAAAACTGCAGCTGGTTCCAGGAAGAACACCACCAAGGTGGTTGAGGAGGAAAAACAGAACAAAAGAAACAACATAGTCATCCCATATGTATCTGGGGTATCAGAAAAACTCAGGAGGATCTTCAGCAAGCACCGGATCCCTGTGTATTTCAAACCCAGCAACACACTCAGACAGAAACTGGTACATCCCAAAGACAGAACACCACACACTCAAAAAAGCAATCTGGTGTATGCTGTCCAATGCAATGAGGAATGCAAAGACCTCTACATTGGTGAAACTAAACAACCACTACACAAGCGCATGTATCAGCACAGGAGGCCCAACTCCTCAGGCCTAGATTCTGCCGTCTACCTACACCTGAAGGAGAAAGCTCACTCCTTTGAGGACAACAATGTCCACATCTTGGACAGAGAGGATAGATGGTTTGAAAGAGGAGTAAAAGAAGCCATCTATGTGAAATTAGAAAAACCATCTCTCAACAGAGGAGGAGGTCTGCGACACCACCTATCTCCAATTTACAATGCTGCCCTTTCATCTCTTCCCAGGAGATTCCACAACTTAGCCTCTAAGGAAAACTGCCATTCACAAAGGACCCCATGTGACTCTAACGACTGTCGTTACAACACAACAGAGCAGTAACGAAGTCGAAACCAACTTTACCATCCCCAACGACTGTCTCAACGACTGTCGTTTGTCACAATGGAACACTAAACGAGCTTATGACACCACTGGTCATGTGAATGCCTCCACAGAGGTTAAATACCTGGGTCTCCACACCAGCTAGTTGGACTAGTCCCAGCCTAGTCAAGCGAGCATGAACTGATGAAGCCTCTTGGATGAGAGGTGAAACGTCTTCAAAGACAAATAACTAAGTCCAGTTGCATTCGATTGAATTTCCTTGAGATCATTATATATACTTTAAGATAACACCGGTTGCTAGTCTCAACACCTTTACACTCAAGCGAGAGGGGAGGGGTGGTGTATCAGTGTCTTCTCCTGTCGGTCAGAGTGACTTGAGATATGGTGTCCTTCTCCTACTATGCATGATACCTCTATCTCCCTCAGAGTGTGCAGTACTGAGACAAACAACTAGTTCTACATGATTATAACATTATTAATTATACCATTAATAATATAGCATAAAACATATAGCATAAAACAGAATAAGGCATGTTAAACTTTTTTTTTAATCCACAATTCCCCCTTTTGATCTCTATTAAGAGATCACTTACGAATGTCAAATTCAAACTCTCTGATGACCCTATCCTGTTCGTCCTCCCCATCAGAGTCCATCTTTTGCAACAACGGCATCATGTGCCTTGGAACAGGGGCGCTGCCCTTCTCTACTGTGGCTGTGATGAATCTAACAGTGAGAGCTCGAATACAGGGTACACAACAACATCCTCAAGTAACCAAAATTCCCACAAAAGTAGCAATAGAGACCATAAGTGACAAAATTAAACCACTGACCAAACATCTTTGTCATCCACTCCTCCAGAGGTTACTATCTCTGTATCCTGTGGAGATTTGTATTATGTCTAGGGGTTTTAGTGTGGTATAATCAATAGCTACAATGTCATTGGATGAGATGTCAAGGGTAGGTGTGGGTTTGTGGCTCTAAAGCAAATGTGGTGTTGTCAGTGGATTCACACAAGAGTAATATTAAAGTTCCGATCAGCACGGCCAGCAGGCTGAGTCCTGCTAGCCATTTAGCATTACCATACATCACTTCTCTTTTCTTTACCCTGTCAATGGTTTGAAGTTGATTATGCAACAATTTACACTTAAAATAGCACAGATACAACATTAAATGAATTATGACTCAATTCTAGCAGCCACGAGGCTGCACAACTTATTCCCTTTATAGTCTGGTATGACCGCACAGCGAGAGTTTTATTAGAGCAAGAGCGAAAGCCACACATACAATAAACCAACAAACAATGAAGAAAGATAACTGACAGTCGGACATTTTTACGTGCTATCTTAACTTCTTAAATTCTCAAATCTTACCGTTTCACCATCGGATTTCGTCCAACGTATATGTAATATATAAAAGCCCAATTGGAAAGTTTATCTGCCACCCACAAGTGTTGGTAATATACCTGAATGAGAAGATTTTAATCAACTCTGTTCTCTGTATGAGTGATACCACCTGCTTGGTCAATTTGTTTTGTTCCCTGATTATTATATTCATAGGTTTCAGAGGTGTCTGTTTTGGAGGTTGGTGGCTTGGCACGCCACATGCAGGAGAGGAGCGCTATTTCACCTCCTCCCGTGACGTCTTCTCTTCTGTTCTTCAGTGCCAGGGGTAGACTGCCCTGTCACCTAGTCAGCACACGGGGATTATTCTGCCCCTTTGTGTGTGTGACTCACGGCCGACCCAGCCGGGTCTGTGTTTGCTGCCTGGAGGTCCTGGTGGACCTCGAAGAGGGACCACTGCGGTTCTTCCGCTGCTGCACACTGGCTCCAGTGGTACCAGATGTCTCCTTTACCCTTCAGTCGGACTGCATGCGAAGTTCTCTCTACCACCTGAAACGGTCCAGTCCACCTTGGTTCCGACCACTTGCGTTTGATTACCCGCAACAGGACCCAATTCACCTCTGGCGACGAAGCCTCGTGCGCCCCCTCATGTCGGTCCGTGACCTGTTTGGCAAAAGCTGAACCGAAAGCCTGCAGTTCTTTAAAATATGCTCTTGTGGTCAGGTTTTGTTTGTCTTCACCAATCCCAATCAATTTTGTCATGGGACCTGGAAAAGCTCTCCCTGTTTGTAGCTCATGAGGAGAGAATCCTGTGCTCCGGTTAATGGAGCTTCGAATGGACATGAGCACCAGGGGTAGGGCATCTAGCCAGGTCAGGTTAGTCTGTGCACATATTTTTACCAATTTGTGCTTAACTGTTTGATTCATCCTTTCAACCTTGCCCTGTGATTGCGGGTGGTAAACAGTGCCAAATGAATGTTTCAGCCCTAGCATTGCCTCCACCTGCTGGAGGTCTTGATTTTTGAAGTGAGTCCCATTGTCTGATCGAATTTTCTCTGGGAACCCATGTTGAGGAATGTAGTGATTAATCAAAAACTCAATCACCGACTTGTTATCCTCCCTTTTTGTTGGCCACGCCTCCGGCCACTCTGTATACACATCCACACACATCAACACATACCTGTACCCTTTCACTGTGGTTATCATATCTGTGTAATCTATGATAATTTCTTTCCCTGGTCATACTTCGAGAGGATACTTACCCGGTTCGAGTTTTGATGGTCGGTCTGGCATTGTACTTGGTGCAAAGATCACATGTTCTTACCCAGTGTTTCGCCATATCTTTCAAGTGAGGATGCCACCAGTTCTCCAGGTTTTTCAGCATCTGTGCCGCTCCCACTTGTCCTACTCCATGCGCCTCCTCTAGCGCTGTTTTTCTCATGCCTGGGGTAGAATAAGACGTCCATCCGGACTCCTCCACAGTCCTCCCACCTCCGTAGCTCCTCGGGCTTTCCAGAGCGTTTTCTCCTGTGGTGAGACCCCCTTTTGCAATCTTATAATGTCAGTTAGTTCTGGTTCAGTTCCATCTCTTCTTCTGAACACATTAGTTCTCGTTTAACCTGATACCCAACCGCCATCTTTGCTGCATGATCTGCTGCATTGTTCCCTCATTTCTGCCTCGTGTTTGATGGATTTGTTTATTGCAGTTATGTATATTAGCACTGTTTTTTCTCCCCCTTTTTTCTGGAACAGAATGCCATTAACAACTGCTTCTGTTTCAGAAACATCAAGGTAGAATGGCAACGTGTAGTCTGCTAAGGCCAATTCAGTGGCAGTAGCCAATTTTTGGAGCCATCCCTGCTCCTTTCTGGAAGATCGCTCTGTCTAGGAATAAAACCTGTTTCCTAGATATCTGTAATTTGGCTTTACTTACCTTAAACCCTTTTCTGGCTAAGTGTTGCAGGACAGAGCTGGTTGCTGTAAGACAGACAGTAGCTGTGGGCGCCGCCAGGAAGAGACCATGTACATACTGAATGAGTGTGGTGTTGTCTGGCAGAATGCAGTCACTTAAAGCCTATATGAGGACCTGTTTGAACAGCCATGGTGACAGTGTGAGCTGTCAACCCTTGTAGGTAAATGAAAAAAATGTCACAGCACTCTTCTGCTAATGGGAGACAAAAGAATGCATTAGCCAGATCAATGCATGTAAACCATGAATGAGATGAATCCAGATTAGTCCGAGCCACATATGGATCAGGCACGGGCACCGTAGTAGTAGAAAGGATGTTATTAATGGTTTTGAGGTCATGTGCCATTCTGTATTTACCTGTCCCTTTCTTTTCTACTGGCAGGATAGGGGTGTTCCATGCGGAGTGTGAGGGTTAGCCATGTCGCATGTCAATGTGTCAATGTGATATGTCTTAACTTAGTAGTGAAGATGAGGGATTTGTGTGAGTGTCCAATCAGTCTGAGCCAGAGCGTGTTTAACCACACCTCCCAGTTCTTTTGCCTGATGTTTAGGATGTAATGCTAGTGAGACGTGAGGAACCGCCTCTTCTGACAATCTAGTTGATCTGCTGCGCGTGTGACCGCTGCTGCAGCTCCCTCTGGAGCCACATATATGTTGGTGGAGTGTATTCGCCAACTTTTACCTTGTAGCTGTTCTTGGAACCCGTCTTGATACCACTCAGTTTGCAGTCTGTCATAGAAGAGGGTCACGTGGGCTGGGTCAGGAGGAGAGATGTAGGGCTCGAGCAGTGAGAGCCAGGGTTTCCACTGCAGGTAGGCCGAGAGGATGCCGTTGTGCTCAGGCGTTTCAGGTTGCAACAGAGCCCAGTAGATGTCCGCATACTGCTCTTCCACAGACTGGAGGAGGTATTGCCCTGTGGTTCTCAGCTGGCAATGTCACTATGAGTCTGTCCAGGCTACACAGTGTGGACGCCCCCAGTTTGATGAGGAGATCTCTCCCCAATAGATTGACTTTATAGACAGCACTGGGTCTGCTGTCGTGGTCTCTCTGTGGTGTGTTCCCCACTCCTTCCTTTTTTTAATCCACACAACCCAGGTCATCCGTGTGGTGAACCCACAAACCCCTGCTCACCATCAGCGGGCCATCCAGTGACCAAAGAGGCCCGTCTGTACTGGGACGTTTGATGGAGTTATGTGGGTTCCATAAGCTGACAAATTAAAAAGATTTGTTATAACAGCAACAAACAGACATAATTTTTTTCTATGCAGTTGTGATGTTTGTCACTTAAATAAGTAATAAATTCAAAGTTATTTGACATTAAGGAGTCGTTACGTTTGTTTTACACTGCATTTGATTACATTTAGTTACATTTATAAGTTACATCTGGCCCTTTGATGACCGCCATTATGCTGATGTGGCCCTCTGTGAAAATGAGTTTGACACCCCTGGTTTAGGTGAACGACTGGCTATGAGCTCTTTTACCTTCTCATTGATGTTTACTGCTCCATCAAACAGTTCAACATCAAATGAGCCATCTTTGCTCTTTTCAACTATGAGGGCTCTCACTTGCTTGTTGAGAATTGTGTCCTTGAGCCATTCCTTGACATCGGCATAGAGCTCTTCCCTGGAAACTGAAGCAAGGCTACATCTCACAGCCTGTATGGGCGTGTACAACAAATGAGCCGAATCTCTGGGGATAAACTTGATGTGGGGTTTCTCCAATATGTTTGTGTTTCCATAATCCACAAAAAACACACTGAGATGCAGAGGTGACTGAACAGGATGTATCGAGCCCCTGTACCATTTGCCATCAAAGTATTTGGCCAGGCACAGCTTCCTCACTAAAGCTCTCGTACTAATTTTCATCATTTTCTCACTCTCCTCTGAGATTTTCTTTTCAAGCTCTTCAAGGACATCGGTGTTCCTCTCAAGGTGGCAGTAGACCTCCCACTGACTGCTGACGTGAGTTATGTAGACTTGTTCTTCTTTTCCAGGATGGAGATCAAATGAAGAGAAGACAAAAGACTCAGGAAACACTGTTGGCAGTTGCTTTGTTGAGATAGTCTGTAAAAACAAGAATTTCCCTCCAGGGATAAATAAAGGAATTCTGATTCTGATAGTCACTTCTCTTGCCAGGCCCTGTTTCAAGAGTAAATTTGTTATGTGCTGTTGGGTTAGAGTGTTGTAAAGGTCCACTACGTTGCACACCCCTCTGTTTTTCACATTCAACTGAGAGACAACTTTACATCTTAAGCTACAGGTGCTGTCATGGACAAAATCTTTCAGCAAGTTGTATGCCTCTGGACTCCAATTTCCACAGTCCTTGGGGTCAGCAGGTTCAATCAGGTTGTAAAGACTGCACCTGAAAGCTTGTCCTTCCAAATGAACATATTCTGGCATTATAGCCTGAAGACTGTCCTCCTTGATTTGGATGGTACAGCCATAATCAACCAATATCACTTTGCCATGACCTCTGTGTTTTTCCGTGATGAAACCCCTGTACCATCTTCCATCTTCTGGTGACTTGGCAACACAGCATGAATCCCCTGACTGGAGGGCAACTGTGTGAGTTGAGTAATATAGCTGAACTTTACCCATCAGTTCCTCCAAAGCTGGAACATTAGCTAGATGCTGGCACCAGAAATCTGACGGCGAGCTGATGTCAGAACAACACACAGCAAACTCACATCCAGGCTTGATACTTAGTGCTTTGAAGCGAGGCGAGGCTCAGATCTTGACGTCACACCATATCTTGGGCACCTTGTTTTTTCTGTCACATCTTTGTTAGTTTGCAAGACAATTTCTATGGGAATGTTGTTCCAGTATTCAGCTTGTTTCGAAGAGATCAGGAGTTCAGTGATACTTTGACTGCTGTCACTTCCCATCTCACAGAGATCAACAACAACTTTGTTTTTTCTCATCTGGACAACATGGACTAGCAGGGCTTTGTTTGATGCAGCTTTTCTGAAGAAGTCACTGGTGGTGCTGGTCCAGACTTCATCCGGAGGCAAAACATTAGCAAGAGAACAACAGAAGGCAAATGGCGATTTGTGGGGAGGAAGAGAAAACATGCAAAAATGAAAATGAGAAGATCCGAGCCTCGACCCTGATGGATAAGCGGTATAGAAAATGGATGGATGGATGTATATCACCTCATTATTTAAAAAGAGTTCCATAGTGTAAAGATGGCACACGCAGTCTTGTATTTTTTAAGATATGATAAGAAAAGATTAGGGTTTATTACAGGGAAATTGACAGTGCTACAGCAGCCCTAAAGCACTAAAATACATACAGTCCTTAGTGAGCAGTGGCAAAGAAATTCTGAAATTTACAGTTACGTACAGGTATTGATGTGCAGTTGTCAGATTGTCCAGGTTATGCTTATGCTGTGTACTAAGAGCAGTGCTTGTTGTACAGTCTGTTTGGAGTCTCTGAAGGAGTCTGAAGGAGTTCTCTAGTCCATTTTTCTAATGATAGTAATAGTAAAAACAATAATAATAACATACATGCATATGTATGTCTTTGTGCAGAGGTTCCCGATGGCTACAACCCCTGCTCACCATCAGCGGGCCATCCAGCGACCAAAGAGGCCCGTCTGTACTGGGACAAAAAGATCACCTTTCACAGGCCTCTGCAGCAGCTTCTGAACCAGGCCACTGCCCTGGACACTGAGTGAGGGCTGTTCACACTCGTGCAGCTCTACAAGGGTTAGGTTCAGGTCAGGAGGCGAAAGGTGATGAAATCTAATCATAGGTTATTTTACCCACCTGAAGGAGTGCTGGAGTGTGGGGGAATGTAATAAGCGCTCTACATCCTTGCGCTTGGCTGAAGCCTTTGTGCTTCTTATGTGCAGAGCTGTCTTTGTGCTGCGTATTTCAGAACTCACAACCCTCTTTGGTTTAGGTCATATGTGTCAAGAGCTGAGAGATCTCTGTTTTCTTTGGACACTGTGGTTGCTCTGACTTTCTAACAGGGCACTCTCTTTGCTGTTCTACTGGAGAGTGTTTCTGGGGTTTTACACGGACACAGCTCATTGTTTTGGCCTCATTTTGCTGTTTTAATTATATTTTCATGCTCTGGGCTTTGCCATCAACAGATTTTTTTGTCGTTTCTTTCTTTCTGAGGTTTGCACAACCTACTTGACGCCCTCTGTGGGCATTTGATGTGGGGGAATGTAATAAGCGCTCTACATCCTTGCGCTTGGCTGAAGCCTTTGTGCTTCTTATGTGCAGAGCTGTCTTAGTGCTGCGTATTTCAGAACTCACAACCCTCTTTGGTTTAGGTCATATGTGTCAAGAGCTGAGAGATCTCTGTTTTCTTTGTACACTGTGGTTGCTCTGACTTTCTAACAGGGCACTCTCTTTGCTGTTCTACTGGAGAGTGTTTCTGGGGTTTTACACGGACACAGCTCATTGTTTTGGCCTCATTTTGCTGTTTTAATTTTACTTTCATGCTCTGGGCTTTGCCATCAACAGATTTTTTTGTCGTTTCTTTCTTTCTGAGGTTTGCACAACCTACTTGACGCCCTCTGTGGGCATTTGATGTGGGGAATGTAATAAGCGCTCTACATCCTTGCGCTTGGCTGAAGCCTTTGTGCTTCTTATGTGCAGAGCTGTCTTTGTGCTGCGTATTTCAGAACTCACAACCCTCTTTGGTTTAGGTCATATGTGTCAAGAGCTGAGAGATCTCTGTTTTCTTTGTACACTGTGGTTGCTCTGACTTTCTAACAGGGCACTCTCTTTGCTGTTCTACTGGAGAGTGTTTCTGGGGTTTTACACGGACACAGCTCATTGTTTTGGCCTCATTTTGCTGTTTAAATTATATTTTCATGCTCTGGGCTTTGCCATCAACAGATTTTTTTGTCGTTTCTTTCTTTCTGAGGTTTGCACAACCTACTTGACGCCCTCTGTGGGCATTTGATGTGGGGGAATGTAATAAGCGCTCTACATCCTTGCGCTTGGCTGAAGCCTTTGTGCTTCTTATGTGCAGAGCTGTCTTTGTGCTGCGTATTTCAGAACTCACAACCCTCTTTGGTTTAGGTCATATGTGTCAAGAGCTGAGAGATCTCTGTTTTCTTTGGACACTGTGGTTGCTCTGACTTTCTAACAGGGCACTCTCTTTGCTGTTCTACTGGAGAGTGTTTCTGGGGTTTTACACGGACACAGCTCATTGTTTTGGCCTCATTTTGCTGTTTTAATTTTACTTTCATGCTCTGGGCTTTGCCATCAACAGATTTTTTTGTCGTTTCTTTCTTTCTGAGGTTTGCACAACCTACTTGACGCCCTCTGTGGGCATTTGATGTGGGGGAATGTAATAAGCGCTCTACATCCTTGCGCTTGGCTGAAGCCTTTGTGCTTCTTATGTGCAGAGCTGTCTTTGTGCTGCGTATTTCAGAACTCACAACCCTCTTTGGTTTAGGTCATATGTGTCAAGAGCTGAGAGATCTCTGTTTTCTTTGTACACTGTGGTTGCTCTGACTTTCTAACAGGGCACTCTCTTTGCTGTTCTACTGGAGAGTGTTTCTGGGGTTTTACACGGACACAGCTCATTGTTTTGGCCTCATTTTGCTGTTTTAATTTTATTTTCATGCTCTGGGCTTTGCCATCAACAGATTTTTTTGTCGTTTCTTTCTTTCTGAGGTTTGCACAACCTACTTGACGCCCTCTGTGGGCATTTGATGTGGGGGAATGTAATAAGCGCTCTACATCCTTGCGCTTGGCTGAAGCCTTTGTGCTTCTTATGTGCAGAGCTGTCTTTGTGCTGCGTATTTCAGAACTCACAACCCTCTTTGGTTTAGGTCATATGTGTCAAGAGCTGAGAGATCTCTGTTTTCTTTGGACACTGTGGTTGCTCTGACTTTCTAACAAGGCACTCTCTTTGCTGTTCTACTGGAGAGTGTTTCTGGGGTTTTACACGGACACAGCTCATTGTTTTGGCCTCATTTTGCTGTTTTAATTTTATTTTCATGCTCTGGGCTTTGCCATCAACAGATTTTTTTGTCGTTTCTTTCTTTCTGAGGTTTGCACAACCTACTTGACGCCCTCTGTGGGCATTTGATGTGGGGGAATGTAATAAGCGCTCTACATCCTTGCGCTTGGCTGAAGCCTTTGTGCTTCTTATGTGCAGAGCTGTCTTTGTGCTGCGTATTTCAGAACTCACAACCCTCTTTGGTTTAGGTCATATGTGTCAAGAGCTGAGAGATCTCTGTTTTCTTTGGACACTGTGGTTGCTCTGACTTTCTAACAGGGCACTCTCTTTGCTGTTCTACTGGAGAGTGTTTCTGGGGTTTTACACGGACACAGCTCATTGTTTTGGCCTCATTTTGCTGTTTTAATTTTATTTTCATGCTCTGGGCTTTGCCATCAACAGATTTTTTTGTCGTTTCTTTCTTTCTGAGGTTTGCACAACCTACTTGACGCCCTCTGTGGGCATTTGATGTGGGGGAATGTAATAAGCGCTCTACATCCTTGCGCTTGGCTGAAGCCTTTGTGCTTCTTATGTGCAGAGCTGTCTTTGTGCTGCGTATTTCAGAACTCACAACCCTCTTTGGTTTAGGTCATATGTGTCAAGAGCTGAGAGATCTCTGTTTTCTTTGGACACTGTGGTTGCTCTGACTTTCTAACAGGGCACTCTCTTTGCTGTTCTACTGGAGAGTGTTTCTGGGGTTTTACACGGACACAGCTCATTGTTTTGGCCTCATTTTGCTGTTTTAATTTTACTTTCATGCTCTGGGCTTTGCCATCAACAGATTTTTTTGTCGTTTCTTTCTTTCTGAGGTTTGCACAACCTACTTGATGCCCTCTGTGGGCATTTGATGTGGGGGAATGTCATAAGCGCTCTACATCCTTGCGCTTGGCTGAAGCCTTTGTGCTTCTTATGTGCAGAGCTGTCTTTGTGCTGCGTATTTCAGAACTCACAACCCTCTTTGGTTTAGGTCATATGTGTCAAGAGCTGAGAGATCTCTGTTTTCTTTGTACACTGTGGTTGCTCTGACTTTCTAACAGGGCACTCTCTTTGCTGTTCTACTGGAGAGTGTTTCTGGGGTTTTACACGGACACAGCTCATTGTTTTGGCCTCATTTTGCTGTTTAAATTATATTTTCATGCTCTGGGCTTTGCCATCAACAGATTTTTTTGTCGTTTCTTTCTTTCTGAGGTTTGCACAACCTACTTGACGCCCTCTGTGGGCATTTGATGTGGGGGAATGTAATAAGCGCTCTACATCCTTGCGCTTGGCTGAAGCCTTTGTGCTTCTTATGTGCAGAGCTGTCTTTGTGCTGCGTATTTCAGAACTCACAACCCTCTTTGGTTTAGGTCATATGTGTCAAGAGCTGAGAGATCTCTGTTTTCTTTGTACACTGTGGTTGCTCTGACTTTCTAACAGGGCACTCTCTTTGCTGTTCTACTGGAGAGTGTTTCTGGGGTTTTACACGGACACAGCTCATTGTTTTGGCCTCATTTTGCTGTTTTAATTATATTTTCATGCTCTGGGCTTTGCCATCAACAGATTTTTTTGTCGTTTCTTTCTTTCTGAGGTTTGCACAACCTACTTGACGCCCTCTGTGGGCATTTGATGTGGGGGAATGTAATAAGCGCTCTACATCCTTGCGCTTGGCTGAAGCCTTTGTGCTTCTTATGTGCAGAGCTGTCTTTGTGCTGCATATTTCAGAACTCACAACCCTCTTTGGTTTAGGTCATATGTGTCAAGAGCTGAGAGATCTCTGTTTTCTTTGTACACTGTGGTTGCTCTGACTTTCTAACAGGGCACTCTCTTTGCTGTTCTACTGGAGAGTGTTTCTGGGGTTTTACACGGACACAGCTCATTGTTTTGGCCTCATTTTGCTGTTTTAATTTTATTTTCATGCTCTGGGCTTTGCCATCAACAGATTTTTTTGTCGTTTCTTTCTTTCTGAGGTTTGCACAACCTACTTGACGCCCTCTGTGGGCATTTGATGTGGGGGAATGTAATAAGCGCTCTACATCCTTGCGCTTGGCTGAAGCCTTTGTGCTTCTTATGTGCAGAGCTGTCTTTGTGCTGCGTATTTCAGAACTCACAACCCTCTTTGGTTTAGGTCATATGTGTCAAGAGCTGAGAGATCTCTGTTTTCTTTGTACACTGTGGTTGCTCTGACTTTCTAACAGGGCACTCTCTTTGCTGTTCTACTGGAGAGTGTTTCTGGGGTTTTACACGGACACAGCTCATTGTTTTGGCCTCATTTTGCTGTTTTAATTTTACTTTCATGCTCTGGGCTTTGCCATCAACAGATTTTTTTGTCGTTTCTTTCTTTCTGAGGTTTGCACAACCTACTTGACGCCCTCTGTGGGCATTTGATGTGGGGGAATGTAATAAGCGCTCTACATCCTTGCGCTTGGCTGAAGCCTTTGTGCTTCTTATGTGCAGAGCTGTCTTTGTGCTGCGTATTTCAGAACTCACAACCCTCTTTGGTTTAGGTCATATGTGTCAAGAGCTGAGAGATCTCTGTTTTCTTTGGACACTGTGGTTGCTCTGACTTTCTAACAGGGCACTCTCTTTGCTGTTCTACTGGAGAGTGTTTCTGGGGTTTTACACGGACACAGCTCATTGTTTTGGCCTCATTTTGCTGTTTTAATTTTACTTTCATGCTCTGGGCTTTGCCATCAACAGATTTTTTTGTCGTTTCTTTCTTTCTGAGGTTTGCACAACCTACTTGACGCCCTCTGTGGGCATTTGATGTGGGGGAATGTAATAAGCGCTCTACATCCTTGCGCTTGGCTGAAGCCTTTGTGCTTCTTATGTGCAGAGCTGTCTTTGTGCTGCGTATTTCAGAACTCACAACCCTCTTTGGTTTAGGTCATATGTGTCAAGAGCTGAGAGATCTCTGTTTTCTTTGTACACTGTGGTTGCTCTGACTTTCTAACAGGGCACTCTCTTTGCTGTTCTACTGGAGAGTGTTTCTGGGGTTTTACACGGACACAGCTCATTGTTTTGGCCTCATTTTGCTGTTTTAATTTTATTTTCATGCTCTGGGCTTTGCCATCAACAGATTTTTTTGTCGTTTCTTTCTTTCTGAGGTTTGCACAACCTACTTGACGCCCTCTGTGGGCATTTGATGTGGGGGAATGTAATAAGCGCTCTACATCCTTGCGCTTGGCTGAAGCCTTTGTGCTTCTTATGTGCAGAGCTGTCTTTGTGCTGCGTATTTCAGAACTCACAACCCTCTTTGGTTTAGGTCATATGTGTCAAGAGCTGAGAGATCTCTGTTTTCTTTGGACACTGTGGTTGCTCTGACTTTCTAACAAGGCACTCTCTTTGCTGTTCTACTGGAGAGTGTTTCTGGGGTTTTACACGGACACAGCTCATTGTTTTGGCCTCATTTTGCTGTTTTAATTTTATTTTCATGCTCTGGGCTTTGCCATCAACAGATTTTTTTGTCGTTTCTTTCTTTCTGAGGTTTGCACAACCTACTTGACGCCCTCTGTGGGCATTTGATGTGGGGGAATGTAATAAGCGCTCTACATCCTTGCGCTTGGCTGAAGCCTTTGTGCTTCTTATGTGCAGAGCTGTCTTTGTGCTGCGTATTTCAGAACTCACAACCCTCTTTGGTTTAGGTCATATGTGTCAAGAGCTGAGAGATCTCTGTTTTCTTTGGACACTGTGGTTGCTCTGACTTTCTAACAGGGCACTCTCTTTGCTGTTCTACTGGAGAGTGTTTCTGGGGTTTTACACGGACACAGCTCATTGTTTTGGCCTCATTTTGCTGTTTTAATTTTATTTTCATGCTCTGGGCTTTGCCATCAACAGATTTTTTTGTCGTTTCTTTCTTTCTGAGGTTTGCACAACCTACTTGACGCCCTCTGTGGGCATTTGATGTGGGGGAATGTAATAAGCGCTCTACATCCTTGCGCTTGGCTGAAGCCTTTGTGCTTCTTATGTGCAGAGCTGTCTTTGTGCTGCGTATTTCAGAACTCACAACCCTCTTTGGTTTAGGTCATATGTGTCAAGAGCTGAGAGATCTCTGTTTTCTTTGGACACTGTGGTTGCTCTGACTTTCTAACAGGGCACTCTCTTTGCTGTTCTACTGGAGAGTGTTTCTGGGGTTTTACACGGACACAGCTCATTGTTTTGGCCTCATTTTGCTGTTTAAATTATATTTTCATGCTCTGGGCTTTGCCATCAACAGATTTTTTTGTCGTTTCTTTCTTTCTGAGGTTTGCACAACCTACTTGACGCCCTCTGTGGGCATTTGATGTGGGGGAATGTAATAAGCGCTCTACATCCTTGCGCTTGGCTGAAGCCTTTGTGCTTCTTATGTGCAGAGCTGTCTTAGTGCTGCGTATTTCAGAACTCACAACCCTCTTTGGTTTAGGTCATATGTGTCAAGAGCTGAGAGATCTCTGTTTTCTTTGTACACTGTGGTTGCTCTGACTTTCTAACAGGGCACTCTCTTTGCTGTTCTACTGGAGAGTGTTTCTGGGGTTTTACACGGACACAGCTCATTGTTTTGGCCTCATTTTGCTGTTTTAATTTTACTTTCATGCTCTGGGCTTTGCCATCAACAGATTTTTTTGTCGTTTCTTTCTTTCTGAGGTTTGCACAACCTACTTGACGCCCTCTGTGGGCATTTGATGTGGGGGAATGTAATAAGCGCTCTACATCCTTGCGCTTGGCTGAAGCCTTTGTGCTTCTTATGTGCAGAGCTGTCTTTGTGCTGCGTATTTCAGAACTCACAACCCTCTTTGGTTTAGGTCATATGTGTCAAGAGCTGAGAGATCTCTGTTTTCTTTGGACACTGTGGTTGCTCTGACTTTCTAACAGGGCACTCTCTTTGCTGTTCTACTGGAGAGTGTTTCTGGGGTTTTACACGGACACAGCTCATTGTTTTGGCCTCATTTTGCTGTTTTAATTTTACTTTCATGCTCTGGGCTTTGCCATCAACAGATTTTTTTGTCGTTTCTTTCTTTCTGAGGTTTGCACAACCTACTTGACGCCCTCTGTGGGCATTTGATGTGGGGGAATGTAATAAGCGCTCTACATCCTTGCGCTTGGCTGAAGCCTTTGTGCTTCTTATGTGCAGAGCTGTCTTTGTGCTGCGTATTTCAGAACTCACAACCCTCTTTGGTTTAGGTCATATGTGTCAAACTCAAGGCCCGCGGGCCAAATGTGGCCCGCCACGTCATATTATGTGGCCCGCGAGAGTTTAAAAAGTCTGAGTGTCTAAAAATAAATAGGTCAAAAGCGTGCTTTGACAAAAAACTACATTTCCCACAATGCCTGTCGACTATGATACCCGCGAAGTGAGGGCTCACTGCCACTACACGGCAGTGTTTCCACATCAACGTCAACGAGTAGAATTGAGAAATAAATAACGATCCCAAAATGTCCAAGAAAAGAAAAGTTGATACAGATGGAAGAATGTTTCAAGAAAGATGGGAAGGCGAATACTTGTTTGTGCTTCAAGGAGAAAGACCGGTATGTCTTTTGTGTTACGAGGCGTTGGCGGTTGTCAAAGAGTACAATCTATCCATCCATCCATCCATCCATCTTCTTCCGCTTTATCCGGGACCGGGTCGCGGGGGCAGCAGCTTGAGCAGGGATACCCAGACTTCCCTCTCCCCAGACACTTCCTCCAGCTCTTCCGGGTGGACCCCAAGGCGATCCCAGGCCAGCCGAGTGACATAGTCCCTCCAGCGTGTCCTGGGTCTTCCTCGGGGCCTCCTCCCGGTGGGGCATGCCCGGAACACCTCCCCGGGAAGGCGTCCAGGGGGCATTCGGGACAAATGCCCGAGCCACCTCAACTGGCTCCTTTCGATGTGGAGGAGCAGCGGCTCTACTCCGAGCTCCTCCCGGGTGACAGTGCTCCTCACCCTATCCCTAAGGGAGCGCCCCGCCACCCTGCGGAGAAAGCTCATTTCAGCCGCTTGTATCCGAGATCTCGTTCTTTCGGTCATGACCCAAAGTTCATGACCATAGGTGAGGGTAGGAACGTAGATTGACTGGTAAATCGAGAGCTTCACCTTGCGGCTCAGCTCTCTCTTCACCACGACGGGCCAGTACAACGACCGCATTACTGCTGTCGCTGCACCAATCCGCCTGTCAATCTCACGCTCCCATCACTCACTCGTGAACAAGACCCCGAGATACTTAAACTCCTCCCTCTTGAGGCAGGAACTCTCCTCCAACCTGAAGGGGACAGACCACCTTTTTCCGGTCGAGAACCATGGCCTCGGATTTAGAGGTGCTGATTCTCATCCCAGCTGCTTCGCACTCGGCTGCGAACCTCCCCAGCGCACGCTGAAGGTCCTGGCCTGAAGAAGCCAACAGGACAACATCATCCGCAAAAAGCAGAGATGAAATCCTGTGGTTCCCAAACCAGACACCCTCCGGCCCCTGGCTGCGCCTAGAAATCCTGTCCATAAAAATAATGAACAGGACCAGTGACAAAGGGCAGCCCTGCCGGAGGCCAACATGCACTGGGAACAGGTCCAACTTACTGCCGGCAATGCGGACCAAGCTCCTGCTCCGAGAGTACAGAGACCGCACAGCCCTTAGCAAAGGACCCCGGACCCCATACTCCCAGAGCACCTCCCACAGGATGCCACGGGGAACACGGTCGAATGCCTTCTCCAAGTCCACAAAACACATGTGGACCGGTTGGGCAAACTCCCATGAACCCTCAAGCACCCTGCGGAGGGTATAGAGCTGGTCCAGTGTTCCACGACCAGGACGAAAACCGCATTGTTCCTCTTGGATCCGAGGTTCGACTATCGGTCGGATTCTCCTCTCCAGTACCCTGGCATAGACTTTCCCGGGGAGGCTGAGGAGTGTGATCCCTCTGTAATTGGAGCACACCCTCCGGTCCCCCTTCTTAAAAAGAGGGACCACCACCCCGGTCTGCCAATCCAAGGGCACTGTCCCTGACTGCCATGCGATGCTGCAGAGTCGTGTCAGCCAAGACAGCCCCACAACATCCAGAGCCTTAAGGTATCCAGGACGAATCTCATCCACACCCGGAGCTCTGCCACCGAGCAGCTTCCCAACTACCTCAGTGACTTCAGCTTGGGCAATGTATGGACCCGCCTCAAGGTCCTCAGCCTCTGCTTCCATAACGGAAGACACGTCAGCAGGATTGAGGAGATCCTCGAAGTATCCCTTCCACCTTCCGACAATATCCCCAGTCGAAGTCAGCAGCTCCCCACTTCCACTGTAAACAGTATTAGCAGGGCACTGCTTCCCCCTCCTGAGGTGCCGGATGGTTTGCCAGAATTTCCTCGAGGCCGACCAATAGTCCTCCTCCATGGCCTCCCCAAACTCTTCCCAGACCCGAGTTTTTGCTTCCGCAACCGCTCGGGCTGTCCGGCCCTCCGATACCCGTCAGCTGCCTCGGGAGTCCCACAAGCCAACCATGCTCGATAGGACTCCTTCTTCAGCCTGACGGCATCCCTTACTTCCGGTGTCCACCACCGGGTTCGGGGATTGCCGCCACGACAGGCACCAGAGACCTTACGGCCACAGCTCCGAGCAGCAGCTTCCACAATGGAGGTGGAAAACATGGTCCACTCGGACTCAATGTCCCCAGCCTCCCTCGGAATCTGGTCAAAGTTCTCCCGGAGGTGTGAGTTGAAAACCCCTCTGACGGAGGGTTCCGCCAGACGTTCCCAGCAGACCCTCACAATACGTTTGGGTCTGCCAAGTCTGTCCGGCTTCCTCCTCCACCAGCGGATCCAGCTCACCACCAGGTGGTGATCGGTGGACAGCTCAGCCCCTCTCTTCACCCGAGTGTCCAAGACATATGGCCGAAGGCCAGATGACACAACCACAAAGTCGATCATTGACCTCCGGCCCAGGGTGTCCTGGTGCCATGTGCACCGATGGACATCCTTATGCTTGAACATGGTGTTCGTTATGGACAAACTGTGACTAGCACAGAAGTCCAACAACAGAACACCACTCGGATTCAGATCAGGGAGGCCGTTCCTCCCAATCACGCCCCTCCAGGTATCACTGTCGTCGCCCACGTGGGCATTGAAGTCCCCCAGTAGAACTATGGAGTCCCCGGTCGGAGCACATTCCAGTACCCTTCCCAGGGACTCCAAGAAAGCCGGGTACTCTGCACTGCCGTTTGGCCCATAGGCCGAAACAACAGTGAGAGACCTATCCCCAACCCGAAGGCGTAGGGAAACGACTCTCTCGTTCACCGGGGAGAACTCCAACACATGGCGACTAAGCTGGGGGGCTATGAGCAAGCCCACACCAGCTCGCCGCCTCACACCATGGGCAACTCCAGAGTAGAAGAGAGTCCAGCCTCTCTCCAGGAGTTGGGTTCCAGAGCCCAGGCTGTGCGTGGAAGTGAGCCCGACTATCTCTAGCCGGTACCGCTCAATTTCCTGCACAAGCTCGGGCTCTTTCCCCCCGAGTGAGGTGACATTCCATGTCCCCATGGCTAGAGTTTTTGTCCGGGGTTTGGGTCGCCGGGATCCCCGTCCACAGCTGCCGCCCAAACCACATTGCACCGGCCCCTTCTGAACCCTCTCGCGGGTGGTGGGCCTACGAGAGAGCGGGCCCACGTCGCTTCCTCGGGCTGTACCCGACCGGGTCCCGTGGGCGGAGACCCGGCCACCAGACGCTCGCCTGCGAGCCCCAACCCCAGGCCTGGCTCCAGGGGGAGGCCCCGGTAACGCCAATCCGGGCGACGTACACGTCCTTGCTGTTTTATCTTTCATCTGGGGCTTCTGAACCGCTCTTTGTCTGACCTGTCACCTAGAACCTGTTTGCCTTGGGAGACCCTACCAGGGGCTTAAGCCCCCGACAACATAGCCCCTAGGATCACTCAGGTACTCAAACCCCTCCACCACGTTAAGGTGGCGGTTCAAGGAGGGGGGGGTACAATCTGCGGCGGCATTTTGACACCAAACACGGAGCTAAATACGCCAAAGCTAGCCTTCAAGAAAAGCAACAAATTGCCCGAGAATTAAAAGGCAAACTGCGGTCGCAGCAGAGTTTGTTCTCGAAATCCACCGCCAAAAATATTGCGGCAGTGAAAGCTAGCTTTATTGTGGCTGAAGAAATCGCCCACGCTTCCAAGTCTTTTTCAGATGGAGCGTTTTTGAAGCAGTGCATGCTGAAGGTCTGTGAGCAGGTGTGTCCCGACCAGTTACAGACTTTTAAAAATGTCAGTTTATCAAGAAATACCATCGCGGACAGAGTTAAGGAACTAGCAGAAAATCTTGCAATACAGCTGGCCGATGAAACACGCAGCTACACAGCTTTTTCATTAGCTGTTGATGAAAGCACAGATAACACGGATACAGCGCAGTTATCAATTTTTATTAGAGGCGTGAAGTCGGATCTTTCTATCACTGAGGAGCTGTTGGATGTGGCTGCAATGCATGGGACCACGACGGGACAGGACATTTTTGATGCGGTGGAGAAGTCTCTAACTAAAAATACATTGCCCTGGGAAAACTTGGTGGGATTAACTACAGACGGTGCGCCGGCAATGTGTGGAGAAAAAGTGGGCTTGGTTGGGTTAATGAAGGGGAAAATGCAAAAAATGAACTGTCACACGCCTCTGATAACGTATCACTGCATTATCCATCAAGAAGCTTTGTGTGGGAAGGTGCTGGGGATGGATGACATTGTGACCACAGTCATGAAAACGGTGAACTTCATTCGGGCGCGTGGCCTGAATCACCATCAGTTCCAGCTGTTTTTGCAGGAGATGAGCTCGGAGCACGGGGATGTGCCATATCATACAGAAGTGCGGTGGCTGAGTAGGAGCAAAGTGCTTAAGCGATTTTTTGAGCTCAGGAAAGACATTGCTCTTTTTATGCAAAGTAAAGGAAAACCCTTGTCTGAACTGTCAGATCCAAAGTGGCTGTGTGACTTTGCTGTGTTGTGTGACATAACCGAGCATCTCGCCCAACTGAATGAGAAGCTGCAGGGACGCAAACAAGTGATCACGCAGATGTCTGACACGATCACCGCCTTCCAGCGTAAACTGGACCTATGGATGTGCCATGTGAAACAGGACAATCTTGTCCACTTTCCTGTTTGTCAGAGCATGTCAGCCTCATTTCCCGAAACCTTTTCATGTGCTCAGTTGGCTACCAAACTGAGCCGGTTAAAGACTGAGTTTGATCGGCGCTTCTCTGACTTCAGAGCACAGCAGTCTGGCTTTGACATCTTTGCTAATCCTTTCACCATCGACGTGTACACTGCACCCCAACACCTTCAGATGGAGTTAATTGAGCTTCAAAGCGACAGTGGTCTGAGAGCAAAGTTCCAGGATGCTGCAATCCAGGACTTTTACCCTCTGCTGCCCCCTGGTTTAATGCCACAGCTTCGACTTCATGCTGCCCGTGTTCTGTCCATGTTTGGGAGCACTTATCTGTGCGAACAGATGTTTTCCATAATGAATCTGAACAAAAACCAGCACAGATCACGTCTCACTGATGGCAACCTCCATGCTGTTCTACGGATTGCTTCAGCACAGGACTTAAAACCAGACATTGACACACTGGCAACAGGAAAACGGTGTCAGACATCTGGTCAGAAAACACACAGGTAAGCTTTTTTTTTTTTTTTAAAAAAACTTAATTAGAATATAATGTAATTCAACCAAGAAGACGAATTAAACTATGTGTGCAATTTAATGATTGTGTTTGCATTTTGTTTTGTGTTTATTATTTTCAGAACATGATCAATGGATGGTGATCAATGGAGAGGAGATCCACTTGGTGTGTTCAAGAACAGGCAGCATCTCTTCATCAAAAACTAACCTAAAAACCTGACCAATAGTTGTGAACTGAATCAACCTTTATTTTGTAACAATTTTTAGTTGATTACATATTATTTATGTGTAGCTGCTGTTGCAGTTATTTAGTGTTTACAGGATTTATGTGTGTATGCAGACAAATGTAATCAAACCATCAATTGGATGCAAGGCTGTATGCAGCCTTTTTTTGTAAAATGCTACATGTTATACATGTTCTAAGCAGCTAATAATTGTTGATTTTACAGTAATTAATTTTAACTTTGACAAAAACGTTTTGAACAAAGTTAATGTCATAATTTGTGTTTTATGTTATTTTTCTTTATTCACTTGGATAGTTTGATCCTCGTTTGATGGAGTTATGTGGGTTCCATAAGCTGACAAATTAAAAAGATTTGTTATAACAGCAACAAACAGACATAATTTTTTTCTATGCAGTTGTGATGTTTGTCACTTAAATAAGTAATAAATTCAAAGTTATTTGACATTAAGGAGTCGTTACGTTTGTTTTACACTGCATTTGATTACATTTAGTTACATTTATAAGTTACATCTGGCCCTTTGATGACCGCCATTATGCTGATGTGGCCCTCTGTGAAAATGAGTTTGACACCCCTGGTTTAGGTGAACGACTGGCTATGAGCTCTTTTACCTTCTCATTGATGTTTACTGCTCCATCAAACAGTTCAACATCAAATGAGCCATCTTTGCTCTTTTCAACTATGAGGGCTCTCACTTGCTTGTTGAGAATTGTGTCCTTGAGCCATTCCTTGACATCGGCATAGAGCTCTTCCCTGGAAACTGAAGCAAGGCTACATCTCACAGCCTGTATGGGCGTGTACAACAAATGAGCCGAATCTCTGGGGATAAACTTGATGTGGGGTTTCTCCAATATGTTTGTGTTTCCATAATCCACAAAAAACACACTGAGATGCAGAGGTGACTGAACAGGATGTATCGAGCCCCTGTACCATTTGCCATCAAAGTATTTGGCCAGGCACAGCTTCCTCACTAAAGCTCTCGTACTAATTTTCATCATTTTCTCACTCTCCTCTGAGATTTTCTTTTCAAGCTCTTCAAGGACATCGGTGTTCCTCTCAAGGTGGCAGTAGACCTCCCACTGACTGCTGACGTGAGTTATGTAGACTTGTTCTTCTTTTCCAGGATGGAGATCAAATGAAGAGAAGACAAAAGACTCAGGAAACACTGTTGGCAGTTGCTTTGTTGAGATAGTCTGTAAAAACAAGAATTTCCCTCCAGGGATAAATAAAGGAATTCTGATTCTGATAGTCACTTCTCTTGCCAGGCCCTGTTTCAAGAGTAAATTTGTTATGTGCTGTTGGGTTAGAGTGTTGTAAAGGTCCACTACGTTGCACACCCCTCTGTTTTTCACATTCAACTGAGAGACAACTTTACATCTTAAGCTACAGGTGCTGTCATGGACAAAATCTTTCAGCAAGTTGTATGCCTCTGGACTCCAATTTCCACAGTCCTTGGGGTCAGCAGGTTCAATCAGGTTGTAAAGACTGCACCTGAAAGCTTGTCCTTCCAAATGAACATATTCTGGCATTATAGCCTGAAGACTGTCCTCCTTGATTTGGATGGTACAGCCATAATCAACCAATATCACTTTGCCATGACCTCTGTGTTTTTCCGTGATGAAACCCCTGTACCATCTTCCATCTTCTGGTGACTTGGCAACACAGCATGAATCCCCTGACTGGAGGGCAACTGTGTGAGTTGAGTAATATAGCTGAACTTTACCCATCAGTTCCTCCAAAGCTGGAACATTAGCTAGATGCTGGCACCAGAAATCTGACGGCGAGCTGATGTCAGAACAACACACAGCAAACTCACATCCAGGCTTGATACTTAGTGCTTTGAAGCGAGGCGAGGCTCAGATCTTCTCATTTTCATTTTTGCATGTTTTCTCTTCCTCCTCACAATCCGCCAGTTGCTCTATATTCCCATGAATGTCTGACGTCACACCATATCTTGGGCACCTTGTTTTTTCTGTCACATCTTTGTTAGTTTGCAAGACAATTTCTATGGGAATGTTGTTCCAGTATTCAGCTTGTTTCGAAGAGATCAGGAGTTCAGTGATACTTTGACTGCTGTCACTTCCCATCTCACAGAGATCAACAACAACTTTGTTTTTTCTCATCTGGACAACATGGACTAGCAGGGCTTTGTTTGATATAGCTTTTCTGAAGAAGTCACTGGTGGTGCTGGTCCAGACTTCATCCGGAGGCAAAACATTAGCCAGTTCCCAGAATTCAGAAAAGTAGAACGGGAGGACGAGCATTTAGCTATCAGGCACCCTTACTGTGGAACCAGTTGCCAATCTGGGTTTGACAGGCAGACACCACCTCCACTTTTAAGACTAGACTTAAAACCTTTGTGTTTAGTAAAGCATATAGTTAGCCTCAAACAAAGTGTGTAGGGCTGGTAGGCATAGTTACAGTCACCTCTTGACAGACAGCCACAGGTAGAACAGGTGTGACTAACTGTTAATCTTTAATCTCTATCATAGCTATGCTGCTGGGGGACACAAACATGATCCACCAAGCAGCTCCCCCTCCTCCCCATACCACCATCATCTCTACTCCCCCACCTCCTCTCCTCTTCTTCCTCTCCCCTCCTCTCCCCTCATCAGATTAACATATAATTCATTATTTTATGTGACTAACTGTGTGTCCAGTTGTCCTCGTAGTTTTGTGTCTCTCCCTCCCTTTCTTTCTCTCTCTGTATCTTTCTGCAGGTCTCTCTCCATCCAGATCTACATGTTGAACTGCATCCGGCCCTCTGACAAACCCAGTGTCTACTGTCAACATCTGCCCATGTCTTTATTCTATGTAGTGCTATTAGAACTAACTTAAACAACATATCAGCTAAAAAACAAATACATACAATACAATACAAATACATACAATCTCTCTCTCTCTCGCTCTATCCTCCTCTCTGTCCTGTCTACCTCTTCTCCCCCCCCCCTTCACCCAACCGACTATAAGCAGGATAGTTCTCCCTTGTGAGCTGGGTTAAGGTTTCTTCCTATTAAAACGGAGTTTTTCCTTGTCACTGTCTGTTTGCTCGGGGGTTCAGACTCTGGGTCTCTGTAAAGCATCTAGAGACAATTTTGATTGTATACGGTGCTAGAGAAAATAAATTGAATTGAATTGAAGTGCAGAGGGTACTGTAAAAGAACTTTGGGCCTCAGTATCATAAAATCAGAGGTTATTTCACTGAAGCCAGGCTGCCTCTGCGCTTGAAAATCCCAGACTGGATATATAATGACAACCAAAAATACAGAGATGCAATTACAGCACTCGGTACGGATGTCCAAGCTGCGTTTTCAGTTTCACAGGATATCACTGCTCTGGAGATGATAAGTCAGGGCTCGGAAGAGACTGTGGGCACATTCTTGGCGCACCTCACAGTTGCCTTTGACTGTCACAGTGGCACGGAACACCCAGAGACTCTGGGATGCCCCCCACTGTCTGCTTACTAATCAAACCTTAAAAGCTTGTTTCTGAGCAGAATGCACCCCTCACTGGCAGAAACCTGCCACTGCTCCTGCATTACCTGAAGAACATGTGGCTTAGCAGATATTTTACAACATGCTGAGCAGGAAGAAGACATTCAGAAACATCAGAATGCACTGAAGAAAAAGAAAAGACAGGAGAAACTGGATGAGGTCCAGCTGACCATGTACAATGCAATGACAGGTGGGGCACGAGGACGAGGCAGAGGCAGAGGCAGGTTTCGAAACAACGTGCGGGGCAGAGGGGGCAGCCACTGGGACCCAGAAGAATGTTTTAACTGTAGAGAAAAAGGACATTGGTCAAATGAGTGCCCCCACCACGAGGGAGGAAGGAGAACAGCCCAGAACCCCAGAAGAACAGGAGCCACCCAGGAGGAAGCAGGATGAGGTAACACACAAACACACTCGCACACCAGATAGGGACACAAACACAAGACTAGTATTGTTTGGAAAGAAAAATGATTCGAAACGGATTCCTGAAAGTGATGTATTTGCCTATGCAATGTATCATGATGAAGATTACAAAAAATTTCCTACGTTAACCTTATCTGTTGGAAGACATGATGTGACATGATGCAGACATGTAGATTCAGGAGCTACTACATCTCTTTTAACAACATCAGCCTTACCATTTGTTCCAAAACTCAATGGTAGAACTTGTTTAACTATTGACGCGAGTGGACAGACATGTGAGGGACAGTTATTCGGTCCCTATCCACTGTGAACTGGATGATCAGATGACTAAACGCTCATTCATTGTTTCAAAGAACTCCCCGGTCAATATGCTGGGCAGGGACTTAATGTGCAGTTTTAACATAACTCTCCACTCCACACCAGATGGTGTAAGTTTTGAAACAGGATGATCTAGGCTATCAATATCCAACACAAATGGTTAAATACAGCCCATTGGGACTGCTCTATGTCTATGAGTGGCAACTGTTACACGACTCACACACACACACACACACACACACTCCAGAGAGCCTGATGTCATTCACACACAGACACAGCACACAGGCAGGACACTACATGACACCACAGGAATTACATTGTACAGCACATATCAGTAAAGGGAAAGACAGATTTTGAGAAAGGTTGGCATTGGAAGGTTGAGAAGCCAGAGAGGTTAACATTGACACATATCTACTGGACAAAGTGCAGTACTGCAGAACAGAGGATCCAAGAACAGTGTATAGCAAAACCAATAATGTATATCCTTTGGGCTAAACATAAGTATGATGTTGGACTGAAAGATGCAACACCTGTGGTAGTTCATTCTAAATCAGACTACAGGTCTAAAACAGTACCCCTTAAAACAAGAAGCCATAAATGCCATTACACTGGTGTTTGACTTTGATTACTTAAGGCGGGCATAATTGTCCCATGTTATGATTCACCAGTGCGCACTCCAATATTTCCTGTTAAAAAAAGTTAGAGATGAGGGTCGGCCGACACGGACTGTAACTAAAAAAAACAAGTTTTGAGCTTCCTAGTACTCAGAGGTGAGAGGTGCCTCTCTCAGCCACAGTCTCAGCCACAGTCCATGGTAAACAATTGGCAGCTCACAACAAAGTCATATGCACTCCAGAAGCAAGGCCTTTGAAGATTTGAAAAGTGCACTTGGCTTGCCAAACCCAAACAAACCATTTGTACAGTTTGTGGACCAAAAAGGTGGATATGCCACTTCTGTCCTCTATCAAAAACATGGGGACAAACTTAGACCTTTTGCTTATTTTTCTACAAAACTGGATCCAGTAGCAACAGGGCTGCCTTTCTGCCTGAGAGCTGTAGCAGCTGCAGAGAAGACAATGACATCCTCCAGAGATTTTGAACTCACACTCATGGTCCCACATGCAGTGGGTCATATCACTCAACACAAAAGACTTCACATCTGTCTGCCCAGTGCTGGTTAAGATACCAACTCTTGTGCTTTTCCACATGCGCGCAAATTAGAAACAAGCATGGTTTGAGTCCGTTTGAGATTCACACATACTCTCCTGAGATTTACACTTGCACACACATGAGTAACCTTGAGTTGCCATGGCACCCATTCAGACACAATAACTGTTAGCCAGAAATCCAAATAATCATCTTCTCTGTGGTCTTGTTGTTATCTGTGAGCTGTTTCATATAAAAACGTGGCTGAGAATATTTTTTGCACTGTCTCCTTCTAGTGTGCCTATTGCTACTTTATTGGTTTCAGTCCTCTTGCAAGAGCTAAAATAAAATACATACATCATTTTTTCCACCGCAATACCAAATGTGAAGAATAAGCCGTGCAGCCTACACTGCCCTCCTGAAAGTCTGGGTAGGCTGCACAGCCTGTTCTTCACAGCGCTATGTAAATAATTGAACCATATTATATCTTATCTCACCAAGGACTGTGCCTATATGTTTTGGTGCCATTTCAATAAACTGAGCTTGTATGTTTCAATGTCTTGATGAGTGTGGCTGCAGAAAAAGACAAATGCAGTTAAGTATATATACATATACCCCAACTTGGAAAATTACATCATCTTTAATGTTGTTAATTATTTGCTTAACTTGCCTGACTTATTTGTGGTGCTGGCGCCCCACTACTTTCCTCCCAATGTCTCTCAACCATGCTCGCAATTCCAAGTTGAGGTTGAACAGCCCCGTTGCTAGCC
The DNA here is from genome assembly GCF_020382885.2 of Scatophagus argus. Lineage (NCBI taxonomy): Eukaryota > Metazoa > Chordata > Actinopteri > Scatophagidae > Scatophagus > Scatophagus argus. Next base: position 20,111,411 of record NC_058510.1, on the reverse strand, counting down.
ATTTGGGTACCCTAAGCACAAATGCCTTGTGGTGCCATATCGTCACTAGTACCTAGCCTATTGAAATGATTTTTTCACGAGCCTGATTTTTTTTGGTGCCCCCACTGGCACTTGGTGCCCTACGCGCTGTGCGTAATGTGTGTGTGCAGAGTAACGGCGCTGGCGTTGAAAGCCTTCTGTTCAAGCCTCACACTTGAAGGGCTCATGCTCAAAATGTATTTGACAAATCCAACAACATCAGTGAGGTAGATTTTCTGTGTCGTCGGACTGAATCCATGCCCTTTGAGTTCAGCCACAAACCTTGGTGAAAATTGAATTGGGAAATTGGGATGGGGATGGGATTTTTGAGTTGGCCATGAATTGCAAAGACTGAATGATGTGAATTGCATGCCATATAGCGTTCTCTAGCATTTTCATTGTGGGGTTGGCACCTGCAACATGGCCTTGATAATCTCTGATCAATTTTTCTGAAGAGAAAGAATCCAGAAGCAAAATAATATCAGACAGTAGTTAACATCTATCTCTGACATCTACACTACTGACTGTGCAATGGAAATATGATGAAATATGGTATATTTACCATAAGCAGGTGTTAGTGATGGCGAATATGCCTTGAGGCCATTGTACTTAACAACCTGGAATAAAATAAAATGAAAGAAGCATCCAAACTAGCGTCACAGGAAAAAGCCACTTATAATTTAGCAGTTAAATCAAACAAATAAGATAAAACTGGTTAGATAGTTAGTCAGATATATTCCTGAGGACCCCCTTACAATTCTGCACATCTGCTAAATGAAAAAAGGGCAAAAAGGCTCCTGGTTTGTTGTTTTTATCAACACCGTCATTTTCTCTGTCCGACGGTGGTGAAAGAAAGTAAAATTTACATGATAAGTGATTTGTTGCACCAAATTTTTAAATTAAGTGGATGAGCAAAGTTAAATGTATTTGAGTGGAGAAAATCTTTTGTATTTTGTATGTATTTTTGAATACTTTCAATCTGTTTGTCTAAAACAGCCAAATTATTCATGTAATTGTTCCTTTAAATGAAAGAATGTGTTCATTTATGTCCAGAACTTTTATTCTTTATATTAAATGCAAATGATAAGAGTTCTCAAAGAGCACATGTGACACAGCATAAAAATTAAATAAAAAGGAATATTCCACATTTAACATGTACTAAAGGTGCAGACACAAGGGTTTAAATGCTCTAAATCTATATCAGACCAAACCAAAATAGGAATCATTAACTTTCTATTGTGTCACCACACAATGGTGTTGACAAAAACTAAGTTATGACAGGAAAAACACACATTTTATGTACAAATGACATAAAACTTTACTTACATTACTTAATTGTTGAGAATTATTTCAATAAACATGAGTATAGACTTAACTGTTTTGTAAAACAAACAGAAGATGATCAATATTTGGAGAGAAAAAAACATCGAGGAAGCAGTTCTTTATTTTGGCCACTTGGGGGCAGACAAACTCTACGGCAAGCTAGTGTTCTAACTTCTAACAGATAAATGCAGATTACACTTCCACTTGAGACAAACTTCATGGTGCGACTGGACAATCTTTTACCCCAGCTGACATTTGTTTTCCCGAAAAAGGGAGGTGTTTCTGGCCAGAAACTATCTAAACATTTGTAAATCTGTGTATACAATGTTATGGATTTTTTTTTCATACATACTTCAGACACTGTGTAATTGTATTGTCCATATGAAGCCCCAGTTTGCATCATCACTAACAGCCTGGATTATTTGCAAAAATAATTTCTAAGGAAATGTATTGTCTTTTTAAGGCAATAACACCATATGGGGCAGAGATGCAGTCATGTGATCAGACAGGTGCCAGTTCAATCCTGTTTTCTCAGGTGGTGATAATAAAAGTTCAAGTGCTTTGAGCAAGGTGCTGACAGTCCTTAGCTCAGTGGCCAGAAAATCGGGGTTCTTTCTCTCTCTGTATCTTTCTGCAGGTCTCTCTCCATCCAGATCCACATGTTGAACTACAAACCCAGTGTCTACTGTCAACATCTGCCTATGTTGTTCTTCTATGTAGTGCTGTTATAACTAACTTGAACAACATATCAGCTAAAAAACAAATACATACAATACATAGTCTTCAGAATTCCAATTCCAATTATAACAACCTATCATGTTTGTCCTTTGTAATTTCTTATGTCTATTTCATGTATGTTTCTTTCTCTCTCTCTCTCTTTCATCCTCTCTATCCTGTCTACCTCTTCTTCTCCTCCTTCACCCAGCTGACTCTCTTTTTTATACATTAATAAACTATTTTTCCAGGTTTGACGATCCTCGACACATTGGCTGGAATGTAATTTTCTTTCCAGCTGTCTAGTTTTCTGTTTCAATATGTGTAGATTTGAATTGTACCAAGGAGCTACTCTCTTCTGGTCAATAACCTTCTTTTTCAGAGGGGCTACAGAATTATGGGTCCCAAGAAATGATGTTGCAGTGCTATCTACATAAACGTCTACCTGTGAGGGAGTGAAATTGGCATAGTTGCCCTCCATTGTATTAATATAGGGTAGCTCTGCTGGGACACGTTCTTTGAATTTAGATACAGCAGTGTCAGAAAGGTATCTGCTGTAGTGGATTTTTTTTCCAGGCAAAGTATAGTTTGCCAAAGTAAATTCAAATGTTATTAAGGAGTGGTCGGACAAGATAGGATTTTGGGGGAAAATTGTAAGGTGGTCAGCCTCAATGCCATAGGTTAGCACCAGGTCTGGGTATGATTAAAGGAGTGAGTGGGTTTATTTACCCTCGAGGGAAGCCAATTGAGTCTACCAGTGATCTGAATGCAGAAGCTAGACAGTCATTTTCAACATCCACACAAATGTTAAAGCCTTCCACTATGATAACTTTGTCTGACTTTATTGCTAAATATGATAGAAAGTCAGGGAATTCATTTAAGAACTCAAAATAAGGCGCTGGGGGACCACACCACAGCAAATAAAAGTGGTTTATCTGCTCTCCAGTCTGTGTGTGAGAAGCTAAGAGTAAGAGTTTCAAATGAATTGTATTTAGCAGTAGGTTTAGGGTTAATATGCAGATCATGACTGATAAACTGCTGCCACTCCTCCTCCTCTACCAGTATTTCTGGGTACTTGGTAGTTAATGCAGCACGGAGGGGTTGATTCATTTAAACTGAGAAAGTCATCCTGCTGCAACCGGGTTTCTGTGAGTGACATTACATCAATATGGTGATCGAGTATCAGATCATTTGGACATGAGGGACTGAATATTTAATAAACCACATTTAATACTTGGGCTGGTTAACTAGAGTAGTTGTTTTGATTTTAACTATATTTTCATGAACAACTCTATGAACAACTCAGTTTCAATGGGGTGTGAAGAGGGTTGGGGGGGCGACAGTAGAAAGGAGCTTGCAGAAGGGTGTGTAAGACAGCAGCTCTGCCCCCTGGTCTGGAATCTGGGTGGTTGTCATGGCTTTTGGTGGTGTACAGAATTTACTATGTTCAAAGACAAGAGAGCCGCCCCATCCAAAGTAGGATGGATGCCACCTCTCCTAACCAGACCAGGTTTTCCCCAGAAACTTATCCAGTTGTCTATATAGGCCACGTTGTTTGCCGAACACCACCGAGACATCCAGCAATGAAGCGACCACATGCGACTAAACATGTGGTCACCAGCCAAATTGGGCAGGGGACCAGAGAAAACTATGGTGTCTATATCTACCACAACAGGAAGTGCCCAAAATTGACAACAAATTTCAAGAGGTCACTGAAGACCAATTTCTCTGCATGTAAAGACCAACAAACCAAACATCTAACCTTTACAGCCTTAAATGAAAAAAACTCTGAGTTGATCTCCAAGTGGAATCAAATGTTAACAGAAGAGTCACAGAGACTGTACTGTCCAGTATTCTGAAGCCCAACCCTTGTTATAGGAAAGTGACATATCTTGTCATTGGAGGGAACTCACTCCAATGAAATTTGTTCTCTGCATTTAACCCACCCAAGTGACGTGCACACACACACAGCAAACCCGGGGCAGTGGGCGACCGCGTGCAGCGCCCGGGGAGCAGTGGGGGTTAGGTACCTTGCTCAAGGGTACCTCAGCCATGGACACCGGGACGGGGAATCGAACCAGCGATCCACCGGTTACGGGTCCGACACCCTAACCACTGTTCCACGACTGCCCCAAATGTTATATGTGCAATACACAAAATATCCTACTACTCTGTATATAATTTCTATTTGCACAATTTAAGTTAATATTAACAATGTATATAGTGTCCATTTTGAAGGGTATATTTCTTTACTTCTTGATTTTCTATTCTTGTATTTCCATTTTTTTATTATTATTATTACTATTATTATATTACTATTTGTGGATTGGGTTTAATTACCATTTTATTTTATTTGTATCTTTTTAATGTTACTTTCCTCTTTATTTACCTGTACTGTGAAATGGAGCACTGCAATCCAACAATTTCCTGCAAGGGTTTAATAAAGGATTTTGATTCTGAAACTATTTCACGGGGGTATTCACCAAGTTCTTAACAAAGATACATCAGTGGAATGAAATACTCGCCCCTGCCTACCTACATCGACATTGTGGTCCACTATCTTTATATTACAATGTAAGAAAACCAACAACTCTCTCAGTTTCACAAACTGTGTGACCAAACATCAGTCAAGTCTTACCTGCAGACCACTGTGGAAAAACCTCTGTCAGTGTTGTGCTTCATTATTAGCAGCGAGGTATATCGTAATCGTAATCGTATCGTAAGATTTGGAGAGCCAATCTGCGATGCTTTCCCAGGTGCTGAGTTGAAGCAAGACGTGCTAAATGGATGAGGCGAAACACAGGGAGACTTAATTGTGCAGTTAATGGACGTAAGAGATAACAAACTGATTAGAACTTTATACTTACGATAGTGCATGCTGAGTTCGTCATGTCATTCTGTACTGACCTTATTCCCTGCTCCAGCATTTCATGACGAATCGCTACATTTCCTTGTTTAAAATGTACTGTAAGATGCAGTTTATTTCCAAACCGCGATGAGCGCTGAAACTATTTTTAGCCTAATGCGATATGTCCTCTCGACCAATCAGAAAATAAATTGAATAACTGTTAATTTTTCTCTGCTTATTTCTATTTATCCTTAACATGTCATTGATACGTCAGGCAAAGGAAAATCTCCTCACCCGCTACTTGTTCATATGGCGACAAACACCAGGCCTGCACTTTACAAAGACAGTTAATAAAACTGTGCCTGATAGTGATAATAAATATTGTAGTTCAGTAGCAATATCTGAAATATATATATGTATATATGTTATTCCAACTATTTTAATTGAGCTATAAGAAGTCCTCTATGAGCCCATGCCATTTACTCAAGCAATAATGTCGGAACACTTCTTGTTTTTAAAGCTTTTCAGTTTATTACAAACATTATTGTGCAGTGCAGTGACACTGTTGAAATTCCAGTAACAGTGCAAATGAGGTACCAAATGAAAATACAAAGTGCAAACCCAGATAAATATCACTGCACTTGCTCATGTGGATCGATTCCACCAATTTTACTATTTTTTTCGAGGTACCAAGCCTTTGGAACAAGGTCCAGCTTGTCTCGTTACTGTCCATTATCTGTCTCTTTTTTACGGTCCATTATTTCCTGGTGTGTCTCTCTCTCTCTCTCAGCACTGTATCTAAGTGATGTACAAAAAAACTTTTGCCCACAAAAATGGCGACCGCGGCGCACAATGCATTGCGAGATCACATGCCCTTTCGAGCCCAATAGAGCACGGGTAAGGAAGCTACGTGTGCATGTGCTCAAACTGACCATTTGACCTAACCATTTTAACAGGATAAATTGAATATTAACAAAATGTGTGGGTCTAGGTAAAAAATTTTCCTGAAAACTATTAAAATGCAATTATAGCGTTTTGGAAAAGAGCTCTTCAAATAAAGAGTCATTAAGGACTGTTGTTTTCAGTGATGGCTGGTAATGACCTAGTAGAAGAAAAGAAGACGAAAAATGGCGGGCGCTAACATGAATGAGGTGGATCATCTTCTTAATAATCCGTGTTTTTTCAATGTCCTATGAAGAAAAAATTTGTCAAAACGGTGCATGTGTGTGTACATGTGCATGCCCAAGTATATAAATATACATATAGAAATATAAATATATATATTGAGAGAGAGAGAGAATGAGAATGTTACTTTTACTTTAACTTGCAATTCTATGGCTATAATTTATTTGTTAGCCCACTCAATCAGCACCAGCCGCCACTGATTGTTTTCAATAGTCTACGTATTTACGTGTTGTGTTCAACTGATCTAATTGAGTCTATCTGACAAAAAAAGCTGCAGCATGTTTCTAAAAATCTCTATACTGCATGACCAGAAACGTGGTTAAACAAGGCTTTTGAAAAATGGAGTCGTTACAGCACACACACAAAATCATATCATTACTTTCCTTAAATGACAGGCTTTGGATGCACTGGAGGAAATGCTAGTTTTCTCTCTGTAGTGTTTTGAATTTGGCCTGCAGTAACCATTTTAAAAGCTAGTCAACAGGTTTACATATTGTTACTTCAATTTTTACTCTTCTTGAACATACCGTGAAGATATTTGATTATACAGAGGATATTGTTATCAGTGGTAAAGCTGTTATAGCTTTTTAGGTGGTATTCAGATGTTAGACTTTACTAGGGTTTTTACCCTAAAGGTGATTGTACTTGGGTGAAATTACTGTGGCATACAGAAACAGTGCATGAAAATGTGGCCAAGGTCCTTGTGGGCCTTAGACTCAAATTTGCTACTACACTGACATCTTGGGAAGGCCAGCTGTAATTATCAGTAGTAGAGTTGTAATAGCTTTCTAAATTGTTTTCAGAGGGCTCTTTTAGACTTTGACAAGACTGTTACCCTAAACATTGAAGTACAGAAATAAAGGGTAATATTGCAATAACATATTCAAGTACTGTGTTTTAAAATACAAATGTATTATTATTTCTATCACACCCTACAGATCACATTGATGTTAATCCTTCAAGCCCCCAAACATTTCCATGGCTTTGGTCTTGCTCATCGGTCTGGTGTCAGTACTTTTGACATCCACCTGTGGATTGAATTTAACCAGCCCCTCTTCTGAATACCAAGCAGCGCTAGGACATGACATCAGCCTCAGATGCCATTTCACCCTTGCTTCTGTGGATGTTGGTGAGTTGGAGATTGAGTGGACGGTCAACCGTTCAGATGGTCAAGAGGAAGAGGAACACCTCATCTGTTACACTGAAGACGTAATACACCACTTCACTGGTTTTGAAGGCAGAGTCCACTTTTCCTCTCCAGATCCCCAAGATGGAGACGCTTCACTAACAATTAAACGTGTTAAGATTACAGACAAAGGTACTTACCAATGTACAGTAAAAAAGTTCCGAGAAGTCCAAAACAGTCAGATTAAGCTGATGGTAATGGAGGAGGTGCCTGTTCCAGTCTATGGTTCCAATGGTGGCACTGAGTCTGATGTGGACTTAAAGCTGAGGAACAAGTCTTCACTAGTCACCACCTTCCCTGCAAACTACAGTTTGTTGCCATCCACCGAAACTTCTGCAAGCTCTCATGATGACTTGTCTTCACAAGACAATGCAAAAACTGCCACAGGAACCACCACTGTAATCACCACAGGAACTATCACAGGAACCACCACTGTAATCACCACAGGAACTATCACAGGAACCACCACTGTAATCACCACAGGAACTAGCACAGGAACCACCACTGTAATCACCACAGGAACTAGCACAGGAACCACCACTGTAATCACCACAGGAACTATCACAGGAACCTACCCTCACACACTCCAGGCAACTACTGTTGTGGTAATGATGTCAGTATTCAACAAAGTTTTTGGAATGGTCCATGACACCGCTGAAACCCACACGGTTCACTTGAGTCTCACCACGGAATCTCAAAACACTTCAACACTGGATGGGAAAGTATCAGTCACAGTGGCTGCTTCTATTACTTTCATTATCATAATTTCGGCAGGTGTAATTTTCCGCTGCTGGAAACAAAAAAAACAGCAGAAGTCTGATGAAGAAAATGTCTTAACTGATGAAGAGAGGTTTGACCCTGCACAGCCAGAAATGACCACAGTAATGAAGGAATTTGATGTAGTAGTAATTACAGTTCCTGTTTTGTAAAATAATTCAATAAATAAAATCTAAATAATTGTTAAAGATGGTAGACTGTATAGAGAACACATGGAATTTGTGGGAGAAGATGTGTGTGTAACATAACCAAAACCCTTATGAAAATCAAGGTGAGTGGTAAACCTCATTAAGGTTAAGGGTAGAGGCTTGATTTATTGTTCATAACATTTTTACGTCAGAAATGTAAATGTCATTTTTGTCCTTGGCAGGAGGAAGATTCTACAGAAGAGATACCTGAAACAAATGTGGATTATGAGGGTAAGAACTTGAGCTGAGAAATCATATTTCACTGCAGTATTGAATTTAAGGGATTGTGGCGTGCAAGCAAAATCTTCCATTCAATTAAAATAGCTCTATTTCTCTCTTTTGCTTTGTAGATGGAGAAGTTATGGGAGCATTACTTTCAATGATGACCAGCTTGTGAGCTTTAATTCAGGCCAGAGAAAGGCTTCTGTTAGTTTAAGTGTAAGTTTGGTTTCATCACAAAGGTATACTGAGAAAATGGATGGAAGTTTTTTACAGGGCCACTTGGGGCCATCACTCATTTGAAAATGATTGTAATATTAATATTAATGTAATGTTACATTATATACTGACATAGTGTATTGTAGCTAGAACTTGGTTTTTATTGCATGGTCACATGGAAATGTTGATCTTCAACAGCTATCATACAAAGATAGTGGAAAATTTTGATTTGTTGGGTGTTTTTCCATGGATATACTTAGGTAGTGGACCAAAGCTGGTGTATACTGAGATAATGGATGCTAATACGTCATAAATATGGACACAGAGATGTTGGATCACACAAAGTGGTATGTATAGAGATGCTGGGTGTTTTTCCATAGGTATCCTGAGATGGTGGATGTTAATACTTCATTAACAAAGATATGGAGATTGTGTTATATATGCAGTGTTATGCCATGGTTATACTGACAAGCTGGATGTTGACTCTTTATTATATGCATCCGGAGATGTGGTTATCAGTGGTAAACTGGTAATAGCTTTCCTGGTTAGTTCTGAAGTTCTTTTAGATTTTGACAAGGTTTTTGGTCTTAATGGTTTTGTCAGGAGAAATATTACAGTGGTAAACTGAAAGGGGGATGAGATATTTGATCTGGCTGCCATTGCTAATCAAAATGTCATAAAATGTTTGCATTGCAATAAAGCATATTTGGTTGGTTATTTTCAAACTGCAAATCATGGTTTTGGATGTCAGAGTTATGAGTAGTTGCATGCCCTTACAGTGGATACCAGGATCCAGTATAATTTTCCATAATGGTAGTGGATTCCAGAGTACTGTGTTGATGTTTGATACAAGGATCCAGTGTAATAGCATGCTAATGTTGGATACCTGGATCTATAGTAATTGTGTGTGTTAATGTTGGATGCCAGCGTCCTGTGTGATATCATACCCTGATGTTGGATGCAAGGATCCATTATAATTGTATGTGTCAATATTGGATGCTGGGATCAATTGTGATTACACCTGTCTGATGTTGGATGTTGAAACATTATAAAATTTCTATCAATTAAAAAGAAAAAAACATTATAGAAATATCTGTAAGGGTATAAATACTAGACAAATCTTTTGAAGTATATAAAGACAAATACTTCAAGTAATGTGCAAATATATAGTCATGTAGTGTGTAGAAATTGTGTACAAGTGTCAGTATTCACCTGACACACACATTTGAGTTGTTGTATAGTGTTATGGAGAGTGGCAGTAGTGACTTCGTATAGCGTTACTTATGACAGCAGAGCTGAATGAGTCTGTTGGAGAATGAGCTCCGCTGTCTCTGTATTGTATCATGAAGCGTGGTGGGATGGGTTGTCCATGATGGAGAGCAATTTTTTCATTGATCTCTTGTCCCTCACTGACTCAAACATCTCCATCTTGTGTCCAGTCACATTCCCAGCTTTGCCAATGAGCTTGTTGATTGCTGACATATCTGGCACTGATGCTGCTCCCCCAGCAGACTACACTAAATCAGACAGCACTGAGCTTCACAGTTCTGGTTCTCTGAAAAGTCTACCACCAACTCCTTGGTCTTGTTAATGTTTCCAATGTTCCAAGTAAAGTTTGAGTTGAGTAATTGCACAGATGGGCAGTTAAGGTGTAAAGCAAACTTAATGGGTCAAGTAAGACTAATAGATGAATAAGGGGGTGTCACAAGTATGTGACAAGGAAGGGAGTCCAACCAGGTTAAAGTGCCAAATCGGAATAAGTTTTATTGCCAAGTTTTACTTTACAAATACAAGGAATTTGACTTGGTGAGGTTGGTGCAATCAAATTCAGTAAAGGGATATATATATATATCAGAATCAGAATTCCTCCATTTATCCCCGAGGGGAAATTCTTATATATCTATATATAGATATATGTTTGTACACAGTCTGCGTGGGGGATTTACAAAACATAAAGTGTGGTAAGTAATGACATCAGTAGTGACACAATTTCCAATGTACCCAACATATCAGGTAAGGTCTGGTTTCAGCGTTCACAGGTGGCGTTACCCTCTGGATGGTAGGAGGTTGTCCTGCTTTTTCTGCATCCATAACATTGACAAAGTTCTTTCAGCAAAGCAGAGTCAAAGTTTGCCCCTTGGTCCGAATGAAAACATTCAATACATCCCACAGTCTGGATTATATGTTTGAGAATAACTTTGACTGTGGTACTCGCCGTCTGGTCCCGGGTGGGGACGGCCCATGCATAGTTTGTGAATAAATCAGTTTGTATGAGTACATACTGGTATGCATCTGTAGGTCTGCTCAAAGTCAAAAAAATCAAGGGCTACAACTTCAAGAGGAGTAATGTCATGGGTGCTTTACTTTCAGGATGTGACTTACGTCGAACGCATCTTTCACACCTGGATGTCCACTCAGCCACATCTTTTTCCATTCGAGGCCAGTAGAAAGCTCTACGGAGGATGGAACAGATCTTTGCAGCACCCAAGTGGCCTTGGCGTCTGTGATACTCATCCCATGTAGCCCACCGATGCTGCAGGGGGACAAGAATCTGAAACATTACTTTTTTAGAGGCTGGGTCTTGGAACCACCAAGTCAATACTCCATCCTCCATTGCAAGAGGAGCCTGGTCACTCCGTTTCCTTACTGCACTCTCTTTTTGTAGGTGGCTTTCTTCTGCTGACATAATACCTCAGGTGTTGAATGATATGGTCTCCCTCCTGTAATGGCTGCCAGTAACCAAGGGCCTGTACTGCATGAACTGTACATGCCTCCACCTCGGAGGTTTCTTTTGCAGGATGGGAGCTTTGGACCTGTGGTGGTAGTTGAGACAGCACATCAGCATTAGCATTTTCCTTTCCTGGCCTATACCTCACATCAAAGTGGTAATTAGCAAGCTGAGCCACCCAGCGTTGCTGGACGGCCCCAAGTTTAGCTGACTGAAGGTGGACAACGGGATTGTTATCTGTGAACACGGTAAACTGCGTGCCCCAGAGGAAGTCCTTAAACTTGCCAGTTCCAGCCCATTTTAGACCAAGAAGTTCAAGCTTAAATGAATTATAATTTGAAGACTGCAGCTGGCATAGGCTATCACACGCTCTTTTTCGTCTTGGGCTTGTGCCAGGACTGCGCCTAAGCCTGTAAGGCTGGCATCAGTGTAAACTCAAGGGCAAAATCCGCATAACCAAGAACCGAAGCTTGGGCAAGTGCCTCCTTCAGAGTTTTGAAGGACTCCTCACACTCTGTGGACCACTGTACCATCATTCACTTTTGGGGACAATAGGGTGTTAAGCGGCTGTGCAAGTTTGGAAAAGCCAGCAATGAAGCGGTGATAATAGCCGGCAAAACCAAGAAATGACCTCACTTGACTAACGGTCTGTGGTATGGCCCAGTTTTGCACACATGCTATCTTTTCAGGGTCTGGCAGTACCCCTTCCCCACGCACCTCATGTCCAAGGAACTTCACCTGCCTCTGGAATAAAGCACATTTGTCAGGTCATAGCTTCAAGCCAAAACTAGACAGTCTTTTAAATACCTTTTGAGATCGTTCATGTGGGTGTCAAAGTCGGCAGAGAAAACAATGACATCATCGAGGTATACTAATGCAGATTCAGAGACTAGACCCCCCAGGCATCTCTGCATCAGCCTCTGAAGGGTTGCAGGGGCATTACAGAGGCCAAATGGCATGCGTTCTCTCACTTGAACAAAGGAGAAGAGGACCAACTTTAACCAAGGAAATCCGCACGACACTCATTGACCATGTAATAAACCACGGACTCACACTAAGGGAGGCTGGACTAAGAGTTCAGGCAAATCTCAGCAGATATACAGTAGCGTCAGTAATTCAAATATTTCATCAGGAAAACAGGTTAAAAAGAAAAACAACTTTTGTCTGCATCCAGTACAATACATAAAACTTACATACAACTTACTGTACTTTGACTTTGATAAAGCTGACTTTGACTTTATCATCATTTTTGGTACCCATTCCTGTTACATTTCACAATAGGCTACATGTATCTGTTATTGTATCCACATAGTACAGTCTTAGTTTTCTGTTGTTTTCTTTTCTGACTCACTGCTGTTTTGGTTTGCAGAGATACCTAGACTTCCCCATAGACATCGACTTCAGCGAAGTGATCTGTGTGAGATGTCGAAGTCGTCAGAGTAATCAGAATCAGAATTCCTTTATTTATGCCTGGAGGAAAATTCTTGTTCTTACAGACATTGCACATGCAGTATTCAAGAAAGGAGAAAAGTGCGAAGTATAAAAAATAGGATAAACAATAAAGAAAGGATAAACAAAAACTAAAATCTCAAAGTACAGGTATTTACAAAAACTGTATTCAAATTTTTTAAGAAAATTTAAAATGTAGCTATATACATGTGTAGAAAACCAATATATACATTGCATATATAAAGTGAGTGTGTCCGTCACAGTGCTGAGTTTAACAGTTTGATGGCGACAGGCAGGAATGATTTCCTGTGTCGCTCTGTGGTGCACCGTGGCAGTATGAGTCTTTTGCTGAACGAGCTCCTGTAGCCGATCAGCACATTGTGGAGAGGGTGAGAGGGAAAGTCCAGTATAGTTCTTATTTTGGACAACATCCTCCTCTCAGACACCACTGTCAGAGAGTCCAGTTCCTCTCCCACAACATGGCTGGCCTTCTTGATGATTCTATTGAGTCTGTTAGTGTCCCTCACCCTCAGGCAGCTGCCCCAGCAGGCAACAGCATATGTGATGGCACTAGACACCACTGACTCATAGAACATCCTCAGCATCGTCCTGCAGATGTTGAAGGACCTCAGCTGCCTCAGAAAGTAGAGGCGGCTCTGGCCCTTTCTGTAGACCATGTCCACGTTCTTGCACCAGTCCAGTTTGTGGTCTAAGTACACCCCCAGGTATTTGTATTCCTCCACCACCTCCACAGTGTCCCCTTTGATGTTGATAGGGGTCACTGGAGCCTTAGTCCTCCTCAGGTCCACCACCAGTTCCTTGGTCTTTGCCACATTGAGCTGTAGGTGGTTTTTCCCGCTCCATGTGACAAAGTTGTCCACTACCGTCCTGTACTCTCTCTCATCCCCCCCAGTAATACACCCAACCACTGCAGAGTCATCAGAAAATTTCTGAAGATGGCAGGACTCTGTGCAGTGCGTAAAGTCTGTGGTGTAGATCGTGAAGAGGAAGGGAGAGAGGACAGTCCCCTGTGGAGCCCCGGTGTTGCTGATCACTTCATCTGACAGGCAGCATTTCAGGTGTACATACTGGAGTCTGCCCGTCAGATAGTCTGCGATCCAGGACACCAGTGGGGCATCCACCTGCATCGCTGTCAGCTTCTCCACCAGCAGAGCCGGCCTGATGGTGTCAAACGCACTCGAGAAATCGAAGAACGTGATTCTCACAGTGTTTGCCGACTTGTCCAGGTGAGTGTAGACTGTGTTCAGCCCGAGCTGTTCCAGGAAGAGTCTTTCCAGGGTCTTCATGATGTGTGACGTCAGGGCCACAGGCCTGTAGTCCTTGGGGTTGCTGGGACGCGGCGTCTTCAGGACAGGAACGAGGCATGACGTCTTCCACACCACGGGGACCCTCTGAAGACTCAGACTCAGGTTGAAGACATGATGGAGTACTCCGCTTAGCTGAGGGGCACAGGCTTTCAGGACCCTGGGGCTCACACCATCTGGGCCTGCAGCTTTGCCTGCATGGAGTCTCTGCAGCTGTCTTCTCACCTGATCAGCTGTGAAGGTCATCGTTGGGGTGATGGGTGGGGGAGGAGTGCATGTGGTACCCAGGTGAGAGTGGTCCACCCAGGCTTCTGGGGACGAGGTGTGAGAGAGGCCATCCAGATGAAATGTGGGGGGAGGGAGAGAGGCTGGAGTGGCTGGTTGCTGCAGCCGTACTGCTGAGGAGTCGTTTGAGGCGTGAATTGGGGTCCCAGTGTCGAATCTGTTAAAAAACCTGATTCAGCTCATTCGCCCGTTCCACACCACCATCAACTCCTCCGCTGTTTGGCCCGTAACCTGTGATGGTCCTCATGCCACTCCACACCTCTCTAGTGTTGTTCTGCTGGAGTTTCCACTCCAGCTTCCTCCGGTACCTCTCCTTTGCCTCCCTGATCTTTATTCTCAGGGTGCGCTGAATAGCTCTCACCTCCTCCCTATTGTCTGCTCTGAAAGCCCTCTTCTTGTCGTTGAGGATGGCTTTGATGTCCTTGGTTACCCACGGCTTGTTGTTGGGGTAACACTTTACAGTTGTGGTTGGGACAATGGTGTCCACACAGAAGTTTATGTAGGCAGTGATGCACTCAGTGAGCCCATCAATGTCCTGGCCGTGGGGCTCACAGAGTGCCTGCCAGTCTGTCACCTCAAAACAGCCCTGGAGTGTCTCATTGGCCTCGTCTGTCCATCTCCTCACAGTCCTTGAAGTTGCGGACAGACGCTTTATGAGAGGCACATAGCAGGGGGAGAGGTGGATCAGGTTGTGATCTGACCTGCCTAGTGGGGGGAGGGGGGAAGAGCTGTAACAATCCTTTGCATTAGCATACAGCAGATCTATTGTTCTTCCCTCTCTGGTAGGACAGTTCACAAACTGAGTGAAAGTGGGGAGTGTTTTGTCCAGGTTAGTGTGGTTGAAATCACCCGAGATTGCAATGAATGCACTCGGGTGCTGAGTCTGTATCCGGGCTATTGCAGAGTGAATAGTGTCACATGTCCTGCTGGGGTTTGCAGAGGGGGGGAACATAAACAGTCACCATGACAACATGTGAAAACTCCCTGGGCAAGTAATATGGACGTAGTCCAACGGCACACAGTTCCACATCCGGGCTGCAGATGCGCTCCTTCACCGTGATGTGAGCTGGATTACACCACCGGTTGTTAACGAGAATGGCAAGCCCCCCCCGTACTTACCGCTGGTAGCGCAGTCTCTGTCCGCACGGACCGTATGGAAGCCCGTTACCGTCACACTGTCGTCGGGTATGTCCTGGTGCAGCCATGTCTCCGTATAGCACATCAAACTGCACTCCCGATATTCCCTCTGACTCTGTTACAGTGCCGTCAGTTCGTCCATCTTATTCCCGAGTGACCTCACATTTCCCATGACGATAGAGGGGAGACACGGCTTAAACTTCCTCGTCATAAGCCCCCGTTGTGTCAAAGAGTACAGTTACTTAGTAGAGGACAGATGATACGGTTTGACTGGGAGTCTGTACCATAGTTTGACGTTCCCCTGCGGCAACATTTTAAAGACTGTGGGGCCACACTGTGCCGTCCACCCATGGCTTTTGGTTAGGAAAAACTGTGATTGTCTTTGTGGGTAGGACAGCATCCGTACAGAAGTGAACATAGGACAACACAGCTACAAGTGTATTCCTCCAGATCAGCGTCTGCTTTGCACACTCCCCAGTCTGTGTGCTCAAAGCAGTCCTGTAAGACTGAGGAAGCCTCCTCAGTCCAAACCTAGATGGTTCTGGTGGTGAGTTGTGAGGAGCTGCTAAGGCCTTGTATGTCCCTGGGATGTTGCAGTAGACCTGGTCCAATACATTGTAGTCTCTGGTCGGAAAGTTGATGAGTTTGTGGAATTTGGGGAGAACAGCTTTTAATTCCACATGGTTAGAGTCCCCAGCCCAACAATCACAGCTGCCTCTGGATTAGCGTTCATTTGGCTGCTAATCAGGCAGTGTAGCTCCTCTAGCGCTAGCTTAGTGTTAGCCCTCGGTGGTATGCAGAATCAGAATCAGAATCGGCTTTATTT
This sequence comes from Scatophagus argus, assembly GCF_020382885.2. NCBI lineage: Eukaryota > Metazoa > Chordata > Actinopteri > Scatophagidae > Scatophagus > Scatophagus argus. The sequence continues at coordinate 20,094,984 of NC_058510.1, read as the reverse complement.
GCCAAGTACGTGTTACCATTCAAGGAATTTGACTCCGGATTTTTCTCTCTCCTGTGCACCATATAAAATACAATATAACAATAATAGTAAAAAATGAAAAATAAATTATTTACAAGAAGTAAAAAAAGATATAAAGAGATCAATATATGTACATGTAGTGCAAACAGTGCGATGGTTCATGCAATGGCAGATGGATTATGGGGAGATCAGGCAGACAGCCTGGGGGAAGAAACTGCTTTTGTTTCTGGTAGTCTTGGTGTACAGAGTTCTGTAACGCCGACCAGAGGGAAGCAGATCAAACAGTTTGTGTGCAGGGTGTGAGGGGTCTGCAGTGATGCTTCTTGCCTGTTTTTTGGTCCTGAATGGAGGACAGGTCAGCCCCGATAATTTTTTTTCTGCAGACCTGATTATCCGTGGCAGTCTGTTCCTGTTCTGTTTGGTGGCCGATCCAAACCAGGCAGTGATCGAGGTGCAGAGAACAGACTGGACGATGGAGGTGTAAAAGATGGTCAGCAGTTCCTGAGGCAGGTTGAACTTCTTCAGCCGTTGCAGAAAGTACAACCTCTGCTGGGCCTTTTTCCTGATGAGGTCTACGTGGGACTTCCACTTGAGATCCCGGGCAATTGTAGTTCCTGGGAACTTAAAGGAGTCTACAGTAGACACTGTGCTGTTGAGAATGGTGAAGGGGGGTAAGGTGGGTGGGTTCTTACTAAAGTCCACTGTCATCTCCACAGTCTTGAGCGGGTTTTGCTCCAGATTGTTCAGACCACACCACAGGATTAGCTGGTCGACGCAGAGCTGAAGTCCATGAACAGGATCCTGACGTACGTGTCAAGGTGATGGAGGACGAAGTGCAGTCCCATGTTGACTGCGTCATCCACTGACCAGAGGGTCGAGCAGGAGGCCTGTGAGGAGCTTCAGGTGGTTTAGCACCAGCCTCTTGAAGGATTTCATGTCCACAGACGTCAGGGCGATGGGTCTGTAGTCATTCAACCCCGTGATGATGGGTTTTTTGGGGACTGGGATGATGGTGGAGCATTTGAAACAGGAGGGTACTTCACACAGTTCCAGAGATCTGTTGAAGAGCTGGGTGAAGATGGGTGCCAGCTAGTCAGCGCAGATTCTCAGGCAGGAGGGGGACACTCCATCGGGTCCTGGAGCCTTCCTGGTCTTCTGCCTCCTCCGCATTGACCTTCAGTGCTGGTAGGAGGTCTTAGTTGAGGGGGGAAGGGGTGGTGTCAGGTGTGGCACAGAGGCAGACTGTTGTGGATGGGGTGGGTGATGGGTGTGAAAATCAGCAGTAGAAGTTGTTCAGCTCCTCTGCCAGTACCTTGTTACCCACAGGGTGGGGGGATGGGTAGAGCCGGTTTGTGCGGTTTAGCATGTAGCCTAGCACACAGCCCACTCCGCTTGCCCCGCTTTTGTTTACGTTGTCTCCTCTGTCTCTGAGGCCACAGAGGGCGGATGGCAAGAGCATCTGTGTTCCGCTGCAGTTCTGGTGGGATAAAATCCAGCTTTGGAGGTGCAAACAGTCCAGAGTTTTTCCCCCATTTCCCATAATTCAGCCTGTACTGAATTCAAGGATTGTCATTTCACACATGTAGAAACATGAGGTGGAACGAAATTAGTTTCCCTGGTCCCGGTGTAAGCCCAATTACCTAACAAAATAAATATAAACAACGCTATATAAATATAAAAAAAAGCAATCAGAATAAAAGATATAAACATCAGAATAAAGCTGCCTAAACAGTAATGCGGTATTGTGCAAATGACAGAGTAGTGCAAATACAGTAGTGCAATGAGGTGAGTAGTTCGAGAGTTCTGTGCAAATGGCTGCATTGTGCAATGTTCCATGGGTGGTTGTCGGGAGGGGTGTGTGTGTGTTGGGGGGGAGGTTGAGGTATGAGGTTGGCAACAGTCTCACAGCTTCTGGGAAGAAGCTGTTCCTCAGTCTGGTGGTCCTGCTCTTAATGCTCCGCAGCCTCCTGCCTGGAGAGGGGCAAACAGTTTGTGTGAGGGGTGGGTGGGGTCCTTCATGATGCAGGAGGCCCTTTTCCTGCACCTGGACGTGTAAATGTCTGTGGTGGTGGATAGGCTGTGTCCTACAGTCTTCTGTGCAGCTTTCACCACCCTCTGCAGAGCCTTTTTCTCTGCTGCAGAGCAGCTGCCGTGCCGTGACAGGACTGAACTCCCCATTCCAGCACGCCTCAGCCTCCTGAGGAAGTAGAGGCGCTGGTGTGCCTTCCTGATGAGGCAGGAAGTGTTGTTGCTCCGGGTGAGGTCATCCGTTATGTGGACGCCCAGGTACCTGAAGCTGGAGACCACTTCCTGTCCCTCCGATGTACAGGGGAGGAAGGGGGAGATGTCTGCCCCTTCTGAAGTCCACGATCATCTCCTTGGTCTCCTTCACGTTGATGCAGAGGTTGTATTGCAAAATAAAGTAGAGGTAGAGCGTAAGGTGCCAGTAGAATGTAAGGTGAGTGAGTAAAACATATAAAGTGCCTAGTGACTGTATGTATGACCAGAGTTTTAGCTGTTATTGCACAGTGTGATGGCATGGAAAGATTTCCTGTATCTGTCCCTTTGACAGCGGAGCTGCAACAGCCTGTGGGAGAAGGTGCTCTGCTGTCTGTCTACTGTGTGGTGGAGAGGGTGCTGATCGTTGTCCATGATGGATAACAGTTTGTTCAATGATCTCCTCTCCACCACGGTCTCAAAAGACTCCAGCCTGAGATCAAGCACAGAGCCAGTCTTCTTGATGATCTTATCAAGTCTTTTAGTGTTGCTGGCTCTGATGCTGCTGCCCCAACACACCACAGCAAAGAAAATGGCGCTAGCAACAACAGAGTGGTAGAAGATCGCCAACATCTTGCTGCACACGTTGAAGGATCTCATCTTCCTCAGGAAACAGAGTCTGCTCATCCCCTTCTTGTACACCGGTGTTAGATGTCCAGTCCAGTCTATTACCGATCACCACTCCCAGGTATCTGTAGTCCTCCACCTCCTCCACCACCTCCCCCCCGATCCGTAGTAGCTGTGAAGGCGCCCTCTTCCTCCTGAAATCGATCACCATCTCTTTGGTCTTATTGACATTCAGTCCCAGGTGATTCTGCTCGGACCACTCCACAAAGTTGTCCACCAGTGTCCTGTACTCTCCCTCCTCTCCCTCTCTAATACACCCGACAACAGCTGAGTCATCATAAAACTTCTGCAGGTGACATGACTCAGAGTTGTACTGAAAGTCAGTGGTTTATAAGGTGAAGAGGAAGGGAGAAAGCACAGTTCCCTGTGGAGCTTGTACATCACTGACCACCACATCAGATAGGATGTTGCCCAGACGGACAAACTGTGGCCTGCCTGTCAAGTAGTCAGCCGCAGCTTCTCACCCAGTAGCAGAGGTTGAATGGTGTTGAAAGCACTGGAGAAATCAAAGAATGTGATCCTCACAGTGCCCCCCCACTCCACCATCCAAATGCAAATGAGCTCGTTGCAGCAGGTAGATGACAGCATCGTCGACTCCTAAATGGGGCTGGTAGGCAAATTGCAAGGGGTCAAGAAACGTCCTCACCTGTGGCCTCAGCTGGGCTAAGACCAGTCTCTCCAGGACCTTCATCACATGAGATGTGAGGGCGACTGGTCTGTAGTCTGCCGGGTCAGATGGCCTCGACCTCTTGGGGACTGGAATCAGACAGGACGTCTTCCACAGTGTCGGGACTTTCTCTTGACCCAGGCTCAGGTTGTACAGATGTCCCAGTACAGGAGACAGCTGGCTGGCACAGGTCTTCAGCATCCTAGGTGTGATGCCATCAGGAACTGCAGCCTTCCGCTGATGTACTTTTTCCAGCAGCCTCCTAACTTGTAGTCACTGTTTGGCTGATGATGTCTTCCGTGGAGGAGGAGGAGGTGGGGGAGAGAGAGGAGGGGCAGATAGAGGGGTGCTGTGCAGGAGAATGCTGGGGGTTGGGTCGAGCCATTTGGGACAGTGTGGGTGTGTGGGAGGCTGGGGGTGTCGATGGGGTGGCAGGAGGTGAGCTAAACTTGTTAAAAACCTGGTTAAACTGGTTTGCTCTGTCCAGGCTCCCTGATGTCTGCCTGTCTTTCCCCTTCATCCCTGTGATGTGCTTCATTCCCGATAATATAATTATCATTATAATTAATATAATTGTCTGTTTTGGGAAAAAGTTTGATTTTTCACCGTGAAACAAACATGTTTAACGAACCATTTTTATATCTTAGAATGCAAATATAAATTGTAAATTTCTACAAAATGTACAAATGTACAAATTTAGCAAACAAGTTATTTAAGATAAGATGAACTTTATTGATCCTGCAGTGGGGAAATTCACTTGTCGTGGCAGCTCACAAGAACAGAAGAAGAGTGAAAAAAGCAAAAAGTGTGCAAAAACAGAAAAAATATAGAGGTAAAATAAATTATAAAATATATTAACAGTTAACAGTTTACAAGGTACAGTAAACACAGTACAATATACAGCTATATACAAGTAAATGTCAACAAAATATGTACAAATTTAGCAAACAAGTTATTTACAACAATTTATCTTAAAATGCAGTAAATGCCTTTTTGTACAGCTATTTACAACACAATCAGGTGTCACAAAAAAAATACACCACGAGTTATTTGTGCCACTCTTAAAAGCAGTTCCTGTCCACCACAAGACAGAGGGGCAGATCACAGACCTGACAGGTCAACACCACCCATATTCTTGTTGTAGGCCATGATTGGTGTAGGACAGGGAATGTCTCTCACAGCCCAGTGTCCATCTCCATTCTTCACCCTTTTTGGCACTGTCTCTCCTGAAAATGCAGGATGGATGGTGGAGCACACAGACACCTCCTGTGTGTCCATCCATTTTACATAAACAAGTGGGCCCTCTCTGATCCATCTCACAGATCCTCTTTCACATTTTTTGGTGAGCGCATTTGCCCTCCCTCTGGGGCATCCTTTTCTTCTCTCACTGTAGGCGCCACATGCTCCAAACTTCATGCTGGCCAGGTCCATGAACAGTTTGGGACTTGTGTAAAAATTGTCCATGTAAATATGGTACCCAATGCCAAGACAGAATGGCTGTATAAGGTTCATGACAACATCATAAGACAGTTCATGCTCACTTGCAGTTATAGACTATGTGTAAATGTTGAATCTGATGGTGTAGCCACTGTTTGACTCAGCCAATACAAAAAGTTTCATCCCCATTTAGTTGGCTTGTCCTTCATGTCATGCCTGTTTTTGCCTTAGTTGCCACCATCCTTTCATCCACAGCCACCTCTCTTCTCGGGTGGTAATAAGCCTGGCAGGCACTCAGAATGTCATGATAAAGAGGCCTGACTCTAAACAGTTTGTCATGGCCTTGTGTTCCCTTCTTGCTGTCGTTTTCTAGATCCTCCTCAGGATCACTGAGGTGGATGTTCCAAAATATGGAGCGAAACCTGTCCCTTGTCACCACTTTGGCTAGAAGAGGCACAGACAAAATGTTATTCTGTCTCCAGTAACCTTGGAGACTTGGCAGCGACACCAACGACATGTAGATCAGAAGACAGAAAAACTTATGTAGATCCTCTGTCTCTATGTCAGTCCAATTGTATTTCTTCCCTATTTCCCTGTTTTTTGCAGCACTTTTGTTGGTGTTACAGCAGCTTGTCCTAACTGTGTCAATGGCAAAAAAAACGACAGAAAAAGATATTTTGGACTTTGGGGAGAAAGTGTCTCCACCTGGACTCCTGGTGGTTCTTCATGGTTGAAACCTGCTTACAGATGGGGCAGTGTCAGCATCTTCCTTTGTCTTCCAAGGCCCAGAGAGGAGGCGTGGCTCTGCTGCCAGAGTCAGCGGACATCTGGACCTGGTGGGTGTGCCAAGCCGTCCCTTCCTCTGTGCAGACCTCCGAGTAGCACTCTGTGCGCACATCGGTGGCTCCTCGTTCTCTCTTTCCTCTTCCAAAACAAAAGAGGGATCATCTTCTTTGTCGTCAAAGTCTTCACTTTCTGGCTCAGGCTCTGGCTCCGCGTCTCACTCTGCACCTCCCAGCTCAAAGAAGAGCTGCGCTGCCTGCTCCACATTCAGTAGTCGCCTAAACTATACACTAAACACACTCACTACTCACTAACCATACACTCCAAACAATGTCACAAACGTCATAAATGTCTCACGTATCAAAACTCGCTATCGCTGTTGCTATTGCTATCACTATCTCTCATTAGCCGCCGTTTCTCCCACAGCTTTTCCTTAGCAACCAAATGGGTTGCCATACACATAATCTGACTGGTTGAAATCATGCATTTTTCACCAATAGGAAAGAGGGTGTCATGTTTCCTTACAATGCGCTGCTGTTTAGAGGGTTAAAGAAACCTGATGTAACTAAGTTTCATAATGTGGAAAAGAAAATCTTGAGTGTTCTTGGTGTTGAGGACTAGAAATCAGTGATTTGCTTTACATTTCAGTGTGTTAGGCTCAACCCGATGTATGTACTAGTGGTGAAAACTTCAGCAACAGGAAGTTAGTGACAGTAAAAAGCCAATTTCTGCATGTGTGCCTTCAATAAAAAAAAATCAACTTTTTATCTTTAGGAGCTGTGGTCCTGGATTGAACAACAGCTGAGGAATATAGATGCATTGAACTTTGTGTGAGCACCTGCAGTGGACCAAAGGTGAGTATTATATAGTACATGAATTGGCTATGGTTTATCTCACACCAAATTAGATGTGAAAGCTAAAATCAGAGATTTGACACATGCCCTAAATGTTGTTGTTTCATTTTTGTGCTACAGCCCAAAATATTGCAGACTGGATCAGGACAACCAACTGCCACACCCTCAAGGACAAACAGAATTCATACTGTTTTTGATAAAGAAAACAATGTGTTTGTTGACAGTACTGTTGTTAATGTTCAAATAAAATGGAGATATTTCAAAAATGCTGGCTTGTGTAACAGTCAAAAAGATAAGACTGAGTCACAAAAGAGGACCGGGATATGCAACTGCCACACCCTCGAGGACAAACAGAATTCAGACTGTTTTTGATAAAGAAAACATTGTGTTTGTTTACAGTTCTGTTTTTTAATGTTCAAATAAAACAAAGACATTTCAAACATGTGGACTTATGTTTTTAAAGAGTAAATGGTAATACATTTTAAAGACAGACTTATAAAGACTTTAAAACCTTTCTTGTAGTTAGGGTAACAGGTCAGGAAACAACATTGAGATGTTGGGTCATTCCAAGTACAATATGGAGATGTGGGGTGTTGATAGTCCACGTGCCATGTTCCATGTTTGTCTCCCATGTGTTTTTCATGTTTTAACTTCAGGTTTCAGTCATGTCCTGGTTTTCTGTCCTTTTGTTTTTGAATCCATGTGTCAGGTTTCTTGTGTTTCCATGTTTTATGTTTGAGTCTCATATGTTTTTCATGTTTTAAGTTCAGGTTTATGTCACGTTTCGGTTCTCTGTCTTTTGGTTTTTGAGTCCTTGTGTCATGGTCCATGTGTGTCTTGTTTCCATGTATTATGTTCAAGGTTTTTGTCAGGTCCTGTTTTATTTTGAAAAGCTTCATTTCCCCTGTGTGTCCTGTTTTCTTGTAACTTTGCTTTTGGTTTTCCTGATTGCTTTCTCTCTCCTGATGTGTGTCACCTGTGTCTCGTTGTCATGTCTATTTTGTCCTTGTCTTCCCAGTCACCTTTGTCAGAGCGTCTGCGTTTACTCCATGTCATGCCAGGTTTCATTTGCCATGCCATGCCATGCCTAGTCTTGTCTTGCCATGCTTTTTGCCAGGAGTTTTTGCCACAGTTTTTTGTTGTTCTTCTGCCATGGTGAGAGTGTGCCTTTTTGAGTTGGTTTTTTGTTATTACTAAATAAAGACTATTGCTTGGACCTCTGCCTCGCCTGCCTGCCTGCCCTTAACACTCTGCATCGGGGTTCAGTCTTTTTCCGCGTCAGCGACACTCAAACATGACAACCTCCTTTTAATGCACAGAATTGTTGGCGCAAGTGGGGGAGAGGAGGATGTTAGCCAAGCTGACATCCATCATGGACAACACCTCTCACCCTCTGCATCAGACAGTGGAGGCTCTGAGCAGCTCCTTCAGCGGCAGACTGCTACACCCTCAGTGCAGGAAGGAGCTACCGCAGGTCTTTCATTCCCGCTGCTGTTAGACTGTATAATTCTATGGTCTAGTCCTCTTTCTTCCCTTGCATAGTGTACTGTTTTTACTTATCTTGTAAATTGTTAATTTATTTTACCTCTACATTCTTTTGTAACTGTTTTTGCACACTCTTTGCTTTTTGCACTCCTCTTCTGTCCTTGTGAGCTGCCACAAGTGAATTTCCCCACTGCAGGATCAATAAAGTTCATCTTATCTTATCTTATAAAATCAGGCTCAGAATTGGCCACCATCTGCCTTAAGCAGTTTGGTGGAGAGAGAGAGAGAGATGACCATGAACATAACTCACTCTAGAAATATAGTAACTGTATGAGCCTCAGGACTTCGGGAATTTTGGGGTCTCCAAAAGTCTCCTCTGAAAGCATTGAGGTCATTTGGAGTTTAACATTGCACTTTCTACAATCAAGGAACTTATAAGTAAAGTTTGAATGTTCCAGCCAGGACATACTGAGAAGATGGTTTTCACTGATCTTTTTAACACTTCAGGCAAAGGTCAGTCATTTCCTGTCTTGTTAGATGGACAAGTCATATGTCCTCAGTTTCAGCTATACCTCAGCCTTTCAACAGAAGTGACATCTCAGTACACCCATTTTTATAGGTATAAGTCTTCTTGACCTTCCTTCAGTCAAATATGCTGCAGAAGCTGGTACCTCATTGTACTTGAATTATGTTTTAATGTATGGAACAGTTTAGATCAGCAGTTTAACAACAAAATAAGAAATAAACTTGTGTTTTGCATTGAACAGTTTTATTGAACACTAAACACTTGAAACACTTGGACAAAACTTCCAGTGTGTCCATACATTTCAGTAAATGTGTTTTCTGGCACTTTCTTAAACCAAATTGCTTCCCTCCCTACTCTCGGTGTCCCCCACTTTTCTTTCATCTTCCCTCCTCATCCCCTCTAAATCCTCCCTCCTCCTTGCTTGTTCTGCTTGTTCCTCTTCATCTATACTCCTGTCTGAAAACCTCTTCTGGCATGGTGTTTGCCCCATGGAACCTTTATTTTAAGGGGAGAAAAAGATTAATGACAAATCAAAAGAAGAGTTTAATCATATGTTGTATGATATTTACCTGTGTCAATCATCTCTGCAGATTTTTATTTTTACCCCCCATTCTTAAACCAAATTGCTTCCCTCCCTACTCTCGGTGTCCCCCACTTTTCTTTCATCTTCCCTCCTCATCCCCTCTAAATCCTCCCTCCTCCTTGCTTGTTCTGCTTGTTCCTCTTCATCTATACTCCTGTCTGAAAACCTCTTCTGGCATGGTGTTTGCCCCATGGAACCTTTATTTTAAGGGGAGAAAAAGATTAATGACAAATCAAAAGAAGAGTTTAATCATATGTTGTATGATATTTACCTGTGTCAATCATCTCTGCAGATTTTTATTTTTACCCCCCATTACCAGATCATTTTATGTTAACTTACATAGGCTTCACTGATGAAACAATAACTGCTCAAGCTTGCTCTGCCTCTCGGTTGGGTCAGGAAAAGTTTTTTGTGGAGGACATTTTAAAATCGCTGCTGTACCTGGACTAACAAAGGCCTGCTGGATCTGAAAATAGCAGAAGAGAAGAAGCAAGAATACAGATAATAAAAAAAATAATTGTTGCCCCCGTAGGTAGAAACTAGATCATCTAGTTTTGCAGTGAAATTTTTAAATTTGAATTGGAACACACTTACACCAGAGGGTACTTTTACTGCAACTTTGTCCTTCTGTGGGAAGAAGAAAGAACCCAGGTCAAAGAAATGTGTGTATATAGACACATGCATAAATAAACACACACATATATATATCTATATAGATATATATAGATATACATATGTGTGTATATATATAAACAAAATAAGGCAACTGGGAAAGACCAAATTTCTACTAGCTCTATCAGTTACTGAACATATGTCCCCTAACTGATAGAGCTGGTGTACTGTTTAGCATACTTACTGTGGGTGTCATTAAAGTCACAAGATCAAGTGAAACAGCCACCTCAGCTGCACACAGCACCTGTTTTTAGAAAAGAGATACTTTTACACACTTTGCACAGAAAGATTCCCATATGTGTTTTCAGTATTAAGTGATGACAAATCTTACTTCTTTTTGCAGCATGGGGCACTCTTTTTGGCCGTCCTCCTCAAAGAAGCTTTCTCTCTGTTTTTAGAAAAGATTGTTATGTTTCAGATATTGAGATGAAATGATTCCATTGCATTATATGTTGAAGCATTACAATGGATGATGACCCACCTCTCTTCGTAGGATGGGGCACTCGTTTTGGCTGTCGTTCTCAGAGGAGCTTTTTCTCTGTTTATAGAAAAGAAGAAGTTGCTATAAACATGAATTGAAAGTTTTCAGCATGTTCAGAGCATTACAGTGGATGATGACACAACTCTTTGTAGAATGGGGTACATGTGTGTCTGTTTTGAGAAAGATATATATTCCTAAATTTCATGAAATATTCCATTATAATATCTTGGAAAAATGAAAATGATAACTCCTGTTTGGTTTTTCACCTTTGGAACCTCTCTCCTGACTCTCTCTCTGTGTCTGTTTTTAGAAAAGATGAAGATATATTTTTCAAACTAGCAAAATATATCTCTATCAAACTTAAAAGAACCTTGTATGTATGGAATAACTAAAATTAACAGCTCACCTTGTCCTCTTCAGACGAGCTCACTCTCTGTTATCAGGAAGCGGTAGAGTAAGGGAGATTAATAAAAAATTTGTCTTGTGTGAAAGCTCACAATATTAAAACACTCACTTGTCTTTGTTGGCTTGAAGGCACGGGTTCCTTTTTGCGCAGGTCATAAGATCTTTCTAATTCTTGCTCCTTCTCTTCTTCTGCCTCGTGGTCTTCCTCTTCTTCCTTCTCCTCCACCTAATTATAGGTAAGTAAGTACATTAGTACATTATGCTGATTTTGGATCTGATACTGTGATTTTGTTTTTATCTCTGTTAAAGCTCCCAAAACATGCTCTTGTGAATGATAGATAACTAGATAGATACTTGGCTGTGTTGAATGAGCAGGAATGGAACAAAAAACCTTCCCTTAATTGTTGTGGCCACCCTTACTGTGTAAGATATAATATTGTACATGATTGTATGTCAGAAGAGGCTTTGTTTCACCTGCTCCTCTTGGCCAGAAGTCTCCTTCTGTTGGAACCTTTTTCGCCACCTTTGGCCCCTTTTTTCAGAGCATAGGTTGAAATGGCCAGAACTGTCAGTGCTCTGCTCTGAAGAATGTCCTCCGTTGGATCATCCGCTGTGGAAAATAGATAAATTACATCTGATGGATGCTATTGGCCTCAATTTGGCCTCAATTTGGCTTGTTTGAATAACCTTGATAGAATTTTTTTGCTGTCTCAGCATCATGGCACATGAACATTGCCACCTTTTTGTAGTTTTTTTGCCCTAGTTGCCGCTTTGCCTGGAAAAAATCATATAAAAAAAGAAATAAATACATGACTAAAGTATGTCCAACCAGTTGAATATTTGTGCTAAAAACAGATCAGAACTTGTCTTACATAAGTGCTGCAGGATGACCTCAACATGTTGAAAGTGGGTGCAGACCCAGTGCAGAGGAATGGGGAATGGGGGAGAGAGAGAGAGAGAGCGAGAGAGACAGACAAAGAGAGAGAGAGAGAGGGAGGGGATGGAGCATGAGAGAAGGAGCACACAAGCAGAGATGCATAGCAGCAGTAATAACACTAGAAGTATTGGAACTGTAGATAATGATAATTTCAATGAAGTATGGTGATTATGATAGTAATTTTAGTAACAATAATAATGGTAGCTGCTGCAGCAGAGTAGCAATAGAATTAAAATAGATTATGACTAAATAGGAGTAATTGCAGTAAGTTTTGAGCAGGACCGCAGCAGGAGGTCCGACCACGATCCATGAGAACCTGCGAGAAGGGAAAGCACAAGGACTCCAGGGAAGAGGTTGAGTTAGTGATATGTGTTAATGGGACATAAATGTGTGCAGAAGGAGAGGGAGAGGAAGAAAGAGCTCAGTGCGTCATGGGAGATCTCCGGCAGTCTAAGCCTATAGCAGCATAACTAGGGGTTGGCCTAGCCAATGTAGAGAAGCCAGTACAGGAGAAATATGATCTCTCATGCTGGTTGTTGTGGATTCAAGGATTCAAGGAGCTTTATTGTCATTTCACACATGAGGTGGAACGAAATTAGTTTCCCTAGTCCCGGTATAAGCCCAATAACCAATACTAACTACTATAAATATAAGACAGCACTAAATAAATATAAGAATTACCAGAATAAAAAAAAATATATATGTCTGGGATGACAATAATATTTACAGCGGTATTGTGCAAATGGCAGAGTAGTGCAAATGAAAAGAGTAGTGCAAAGTTCTTGTGCAAGATGGCTGCACTTGGATAAATATATAAGTGAATATAGCTGATGAGGGTCAATAGGAGAAAAGCAGTCAAGATGATTATCTGTTTCTACTGTTGTTTCTAAGGCACCAGTGTTTGATGTTCATATCAGTACCAGCTGAGGTCAATAGGTGTTGAATTTTGTCTCTAATGTTTAAAATCTTGTTGTTACAAAAGGTTATAAAGTCACTGCTGCTGAGGATCACAGGGATACAAGGCTCGATAGCACTATGGCTCTCTGTCAGCCTGGCTACAGTGCTGAAGAGAAACCTGGGATTATGCTTGTTATCCTCAATTAATTTCGAGTAATAGGCTGCTCTGGCAGTCTGTAGGGCCTACTTATATGATCTAAGACTGTCTTGCCAGACTGAGCGAGATTCAATAGGTTTGGAGGAACGCAATTTCCTTTCAAGTTTTTGTTCGCATTTGCGAACCTCTGTATTATAACCAAGGTGCAAGTCTATTTTGCTTTATGCATTTCTTTTTTAACGGGGCAACAGAGTCTATCGTTGTCCTTAATGAGCTTGCAGCACTGTCCACAAAATGGTCCATTTGAGAGGGATTGCTGTAATGTTCACTAGTATCTGGACATGATACTGAAGTTTATGACAATAGAACTGCTTCTTTAAATTTAGCCACAGCACTAACACACACGTATCTAGTGTAGGAGTTTTTTCTTGGTGGTATGAAGTCAAATAGTATAAACTCAAAAGTTATTAAACAATGGTCAGATAGAAGAAAATTTGGTTCAAAGACTATTAAATGTTCTACTTCAATGCCATATGTCAGAACAAGGTCAAGAGTGTGACTGAAGCAGTGAGTGGGTTTATGTACACACTGACAGAAGCCGATTGAATCTAATAGGGAGATAAATTCTGTGCAAAGGCTATCGTTACTATCGTCCACGTCGATGTTGAATCGCCCATGATAATTACTTTATTAGGTTTAAGGACGAGACTCAATAGGAACTCTGAAAATTCCAGTAAAAATTCAGAGTATGGGCCAGGAGCGCAGTACACCACAAAGGAGCGCGGTACACTACAAAACACACAACACACTGACCACAGAGTGTTTAAAATGGAGGACATTTACATCCACATACCGATCCATACGTGAAAGTCAATAAATAAATTTGGAGTCCTCTGTGTTGAACTTACCAGACTTGGATCTGCGCACATTCAGTCGATGGCCAACAATCTCATGGCTAACATCTCTGATACGCGCCCTTATTTCAACCAAGAGGGCATTGATGCTCCTGGTTGAGAGTCGCACTTGTTGTGGTGCCATGTTAAGGACGTATTTCAGAAAGGCCACAACATCTGTCAGGTAGCTTCTCTGCGTTGTGGGTTTGAACCCTTTTTTGTTGCAGGTGAGCTAAAAATCTTTAAAGAATAGATTAGTTTAGATTAGTATCTTAAAAATAAAGATCAGTTAATTTCCTATATATTGGCACTGATAATCCATGTAAAAAAAATCTAATACTTACTCTCGAACTCTCCCATGGTTTTGTAGGAAAAGGAGGCTGATAGCTGGGACTTCACCATCTGCCATGAATTCGAGGAAAGGGGTCACGAGTGGCTCTCTGTTTGGCATTTTCTCGAATTTTTCTTCTACATGGCCTTGAAAAGCTAGGACCAGTTTCACTGACAGGACAAGTCAAAAATTAATAAATGGATTAATGAATGAATTATTGATCATGACAAATTAAATACTTTTAAAGAACCGGAAACAAATATATGAATAGCCATCTTACATTGTTGTGCACTATACACCCGTGTCAACCCACTGTGTCCCACATCTGTTGAACTTCTTATAAATCACAATATGAATTACCCAATTTTGCATTACATCTGTGAATACAAATACTTTGACAGGACATATTTACCATGTGGTGCCTTGCTGGGCAAAAAGTGCTTAAGCCGACCATATTTGGCTACCTGAAATAAAACACAGGCATATTCATCAATTTCCTGAGCATAACTAGCATAATTCTTCACACTCATCATTTCCATAGGAGGAATAACAACACTCACAGAACGACTGGCTGAAGAATGCAGCTGTTTGAGCTGATGGTTCCTCTCAAGCTCGCATTCCAGTAGCTGCTTCACGACCTGTAGCTCTGTATAGAGAACCTGGCAGCTACGGCACAAGTTCAATCTCCAGACCGGAACCCCATTGTAAACCTCTGGGATGTGGTTAAAAGGAAGATGGATATTACCAAGCCATCAAACAAAGCTGAGCTGCTTGAATTTCTGCGCCAGGAGTGGCATAAAGTCACCCAACAGCAATGTGAAAGACTGGTGGAGTGCATGCCAAGACACATGAAAGCTGTGATTGAAAATCAGGGTTGTTCCACTGAATATTGATTTTTGAACTCTTTCTAAGTTAAAACGTTAGTATTGTGTTGTTTAAAAAAGAATATGAACTTGTTTTCTTTGCATTATTTGAGGTCTAAAAACATTGCATCTTTTCTGTTTTGTTTTTTTGTCATTTTCAGCAAATAAATGCTCTAAATGACAATACTTTTATTTGGAATTTGGAAATATTGTTAGTAGTTTATAGAATAACACAAAAATCAAAAATTTTCAATTTACACATACCTAAATACCATAAATAGTAAAACTAGTGAAACTGATAATTTTGCAGTGGTCTCTTAAGTTGTTCCAGAGCTGGATACACCAATAAGAACATCATTGCTCCTTGCATTAGGACCCCTCAGAGATGTGCATCTGCTTACAACAACATTAAAACAAACTTCTGTTATCCTTTGTTTTTAAACACAGAATAGAAAGCCTTTGGCCAGAAGAACACCATTGTAGATGGTCCAGGCCCCAGCATGGAGGTCTTCAGACTCCCTGTGAAGTAGAGGTGGAGGTTGGAGCTGCTGAAGGAGGTGCTTGATGCTATGGATCAGGGTGCAGAAGCCAAACAGGGCATTTTTGTCAGCACATATGGTCACACAATTATTATAATCTTTGCCTTTAAAACAAATGGATGCTGATGACATGGATGAGGGAGAAAGGGAGGAGCGGGAATGAGGACAGTGGAAAGAAAAATTAAAAAATAAAAACATATAGTTTGAATTGTGTTTTTTATTATTACAGTAATCACGATTATAACTGTGGCTATTGTCATTCAACATTGTTTAAATATTGAAGTGCAATAATAATACTCTGCCTATGCCTAACACTGGCAGTCATATCTTGCTGATGTCTCCAGAACAGTCATTTTTGAGAGGAGGAAGCTGAAATTAGTTTTCATGCCAGGGCCACTAGATGGCAGCAAGAGACTGCACATTAAGCCAGGATCAGTCACTTTGACACTTGATGAAAAGCCTCCAGAAAAAGACAAACACATTAATGTGACTTGGATGTGGTGGCGGCCTACGCGCTGTGCCACACACTTGCACCTTTATATGCATTTGCAGAGATCACAGAGGTCACTGTTTGTGTGAGGTACAAACGGTTCTACATGGTTCTTGATTTTTATTCTTTGACACGACAGTGATGCAGTCAGGATCAACGCACTTGCACCGAGGTCCGTTAGCATCGCTTTCTGCTACTTTTTATGTCCAACAGCAAGTAGATCCTCCGTAATGATGGCCATAGCAATCTAGATGTTACTGTGTACACACTGTCACAGGCTCACCACACCAGCTGAGAGAGAGGAGAGACGCATCCAGTGAGGTCAAAGCTGAACAGGAATATCATCCATCCATCCATTATCTATGCTGCTTATCCGTCAGGGTTGTGGGGGGGCTGGACCATATCCCAGCTGACTACGGGCGAGATGCGGGGTACACCCTGGACTGGTTGCCAGTCGATCGCAGGGCTGACACAAAGACAGACAACCATATGCTCACACACTCACACCTAGGGGCAATGTAGAGTAGCCAATTAACCTGATGTGCATGTTTTATCATTTCAAGACATTTTTTCAAGACATTTTTAGGGGCTTTTGCTAATCATCATTCTGTTTTTTTCTGGGGATTTTTTTGTTTGTTTTAACATCAGGATTATCACAGACTTGTTGATTAAAAGCTGATTCCAATGTAGGCCAATTTACTGTTTTGAGAGTATGTAGAATTGAAACTATAACTTGTATGAGTAAATTAAAAACAACGTAAGGTGGCTGAACAAAATAAAAAAAAATTAAAAGTTATTTTATTCATTATTTTTGGATCTTTAATTGTACTTCCTGTTTACACAGGAAGTAGAAAGTCATTTGGTGGATGGCATTTGGACTGCATGGTGAGTTCTCTTTTCTCAATAATCATACCCTGAAAAATATCAACCAAAATGGCTTAAAATGATAACCAAACAGGCTTATGATGAAAAGTCCTTATGTCTGTAAAGTTTTGTTGACTTCAGTCACAAAATTTTACTGTTTTTCCTTTTTTCTGAAACTCAGTGGCAGCCCCAGCCTGAATGGCACCCTGGGCGAATAGCCTCTGTGCTGCAGTCTGTCAGAGGTGATAGCCAGTCTGCAGGGTCTGTTGAAAGAGGCTCTTCCCCAGTGGCAGTTTAACTTTGTGGGGGTTCAGGCATTTCTGTAGAACAGCACATTTGGTTTGGCACATTATTCAAAGCACACAGCAGTGGAACAAAACACGGTTTTAAGAAATAGCAAAACTGGATTAATCACAACTAATGGGAAAAAAATGTGTACAGGCAGGTAAGATTCACAGATAAAACACACTGCTACTTCTATCTTCACACACACACACAAATGAGAGCAAAATACCACCCACCTATAGGCTCCTGCTGAGGAGAAGCAGCAGCAAACTCCTCATGGCCTTCCTGAGACATGGCAGGAGATGCCACAGAAGCCATAGCAGCCATAGAGGTGGATGGGATCTCCTGATCCTCTGCTACAGATGAGGCCTCTGTTGCTGGAGACTCATCCTGGGCAGGAGGCGCTCCAAAATATTTTAGCAGTGCCCCTGGAAAAGTGCATCAGTGTAAACATGCATGAACGACACCCTTAAATACATTAGCTATCACTTAATGCCATTACGCCTATTACATGCTAGTAACCTACAGATTAACCAACGGAGAGAAATGCTACATTGCCCAAATTCTATTAACGTTATACTGAGACAGACAGGGCAACGTCCGTCTTTTTAAGGCCAGCTTACTGCACGGAAAATCCCGACGGCCAAATACAGTACGCAGCGATAACCAAATGGTCACAAAGCAATGACAGCAAAGGTGCTGATAGCTTCACCGTAGACACATTTATTCGTATGTATGTATGTTAACTCAGATAATGTTCAGGTTAACTATAACTAGCACACCAAAGAGCAAACAAACCAATGACCGCTAAACAATTAACGTTAGCCCCTTTTCATAACGTAATTACAGTCGTACGCTACAGAGGGAACATTAGCTACATACCTTTGTTTTTGGACCGTTTCTCCTTGGGAATCAACAGGTTACCCTACCCATCACCCAATGCCCTCTGACGCGACGGACAGCAGGGGTCAAGACTAAACCAACACATTGGTGGTGTACAGATAGTCTCATTTTTGTATAGGAAGGCTGTATTATTGGCCTTCGCACAACCCTGACAGACGAAAACAAGAGTGTATGGAATTTAAAACAGGCAACTATCTAGTGTTATGGATGAAATGTACTTTAAGCACAATTAGGAGGATCCCCGCTCCCCCTCCTCCTTATTCCAGTGGTGTGACCTCTGTGAGTGATCCGACCTCCACCCCCACCCCCCTCTTGCAGAGTTGCAGTAACTGCAGCGGCGCTCTCGGATGGGCGTAATTACATCACCAGGGGGCGCCAATTATTAATTATGGATTTATTTATATATGCTTTTTAATCTTTTTTTTTTTTCGGGGAGCGGAGCGGGCATCCTCACATGCCGTCCCCGGCAAAATGCCGACCTGGGCGGCCGCCCAATTGGCCCATATGAGAAACTTCTACTGCACAGAGGAGGCGGGTCTGCTCTGATTGGCTGAAAAGTTAATGACTGCTCTGATCGGCTGCTCCAGTGTGTTACTGATGTTGTGGACTTTCTTCACTTTTCAGAACTGGACTCGAGGTTTCTGCATCATCCTGCTTTGTGTTCTGCTACATCTGCACAGCTTTTGAAAGATTTCAGCTCTTCTCCAGGTAAGAGTCAATTTCTGGTTTGTAGCCCACTTTTTGTTTCCTTTTTCTGTCCCATTGCTGTAATGCTGCACAATTACAGCACACTTGTACTCTTTGTCTTGCTAAAAGGCTGCTCAGATCTGGATTTGTGGTCCACTTTGGTCTCTTTTGTAGATAAAGTTTTATTTTAGGCTGAAATCCCTAACTACGATTGGCGGAGGTGGAGGTAAAAGTTGCGTCAGTAAATCCGTTCATTTATTCTGTAAAGTAATAACTAAGGACCCACTTTTGCAGTGAAAGATTAAAACTTGTAAAAAGTCTGATACAATGTATTCTGCTATTAAGTAGCAGAAAACTCAAAGTTGTCTCTCCATATTTAACATGGGTCAAATAGATCTCATTTGACATAATCAATAAAAATGTCATTTTCAAATCCATTTTCACTACAAATATCCTCTACTGTAAAAACTCAGACCGAGTTCATTGTGCTAACCCCACCATATGAGTAGAATTCTGATAAAAGGCCCAACATCTACATCCAAACTCCAAACCCCAACCTTTTAATTTTGCAGAGACAGTGAGCCAGAAGCTGCAGCCCACCCCAATACACAAGCACATCAGTATGATGCAACCACACTGTCACCTCCTGACAACCTCCTTGTTCTCAGGTTATTTATCCAGGAAGCTTGTGCTATGGCTTTTTGTCATCATGATAATATGTCACCCTTATACCACGGGACCAACTTCTGCTCTAGAAATAACCTGCAGAAACCAGACGTTGCCTCAGAATGCTGTTATCGACACTATACAAGGCGATTTGTATTTGGAGGAAATCACAGAGAGAGACTCTGGAACCTACCTCTGCAAAATTGAAAACGTTGTTGGTACAGACAACTGCAAGCTTACACTCAGTGTCACATCACAGCTGACTGTAAATTATGAACATGGAACTATAGCAGCAGTTGTTGTCCGTGAGGTTGTGGGCATCATCATTATCATTGCAGTCAGGAGGAGAAATTTGGCAATGAAATATTGGAGGATACTTTCCCTCCTCATAAATTCTGTTGCACGAGTGACAAAGTAAGGGCCTGGACTTACAAACGCTCCCAGCACAGTGTACAGGTGAGGAAATGTTAAGCAACTTAGTGATTTTTGTCCTTTTAAGAGTATGTTAGTCATCTATGCCAAGTTCAATAACTCAAGATTAGATTAGGAGTCAGACTTATGCTGTTATTGATGTCGAAGCAGGAGCGCCTTTTCCTCACTGAAATCATCTCATTACACTTCACATAGTATGTTTAAAAAGTTACATTGATATAATGATTTTTGGTATCGCTCCAGAAGCGACATCTGATCGTGTGTGAGGGCATGGACAAAGGGCTGAAGTGTGAGGACAAGGAGTTTGAGTATGAGGTCGTAGAGCAGGAGGACGTTGTGAGTAACAGCCAAATGTATCTTAAAAAGTCTGTGTCTCATGATTTATTTCATGCTATTAAGGTGACACAACTGTAAACACCAATAAACTCTTCAGTCGTGTGGTACATCTGAACCAAAACAAGTGATTTATTTTACAGTTCACAGTTTGGCCACCTGAACCTTTTGAATGTACTGATGATGAAACATTTTGACATTTTTATTAAGGGAAAAAAACCCATTTCTGTCTATGTATCTCCTGAAAACAAAAATCTCACGATTCATCTTTAGGAGCCACGTTCCTCGGAGGAAGAAAAGTCAGAGGGGAATGGGTGCATTAAGCATTGTGTGACAACCCATTGTGAAGAAAAGGTGAGTGTTAGTAAGCAGAATTTAGTGCTGTGTACATGAAATCGTTATATTTAAACCCAATATTTTATATTATACTTTTCTGAAGTGTTCATTTTAAGTATTTTGTGCTATTTATACGTGTGCCTTTAAGCCGAGAATCTCTACAAAATTTCGTTATGCTTGCATAATGACAATAAAGACTCTTGAATGTTGAATATCTTTCTATGAGCAGTTAAAAGAACTCTCATGATTTAATTTTAGGAGCTGCACTCTCCTTTAAAAAGGAAGTCGATTGAATCCAGGAAGCATGGTGCCTGTGATGGAAAGAAGGTGAGTGGTAGTAAACTGGTTTTATTCACATGAATTACAGTTTTACATCAACTCGCACACAATGACATCATATAAGTTAAAATCACACAGAGCTTAGGGTTCATGTATACCAGGGAGACAGTGTCTTACTATTCTGAAAGTGCTGAATGTGCTGATGAAAGCTTGAAGCATTTCGACATTTGAGCAGGGGAAAACTACCAATTTTCTCTGTATGAGCACCTTGAATGCAAAATTCAGAGGGCAAATTCCACAATGTATCTTTTCAAGCAGAAACCCAGGGAGGAGAATGTGTCAGAGATTGATGTCTGCAAAGCTGATGGGGAGGGCCATGTCAAAGATGAGGTGTGAGTACCATCCTTGGGGTCAATGTAGCGTGGTGGTTCTGAATCCAGTTCTTTGGGGCGCACTGCAGTGTTTGAGGTTTTTTTGGCTTCCTGTACCCTCAGCGATCAGTGGCGAGGTCAGATGTGTTCTCTTAGGCAACACTTGTCTGCTTGACCTCGAGCGGTTAAAGAAACCTGATGTAACTGATCAAGTTTCATAATGTGGAAAAGAGGAAAATCTTGAGTGTTCTTGGTGTTGAGGACTACAGATCAGTGGTTTGCTTTACATTTCAGTGTGACTCAACCAGATGTATGTACTAGTGGTGAAAACTTCAGCCACAGGATGCTAATGAGAGTAAAAAGCCAATTTCTGCATGTGTGCCTTCAGTTAAAAAAATAATAAAAAATCAACTTTTCATCTTTAGGAGCTGTGGTTCTGGGTTGAACAACAGCTGAGGAATATAGATGCATTGAACTTGGTGTGAGCACCTGCAGTGGACCAAAGGTGAGTGTTAGTAAACCTGCTATAGTGTCTCATACATGAATTGGTTAAGGTTTATCTCACACCAAATTCGATAATGAAAGCTAAAATCAGAGATTTGACACATGCCCTAAATGTTTTTGTTTTATTTTTGTGCTACAGCCCAAAAAACTGCAGACTGGATCAGGACAACTGCCACACCATCGAGGACAAACAGAATTCATACTGTTTTTGAAAAAGAAAACAATGTGTTTGTTGATAGTACTGTTTTAAATGTTCAAATAAAATGGAGACATTACAAAGATGATGACTTGTGTAACAGCCAGAAAGATTAGAGAAGACTGAGTCACAAAAGAGGACCGGGATATGCAACTGCCACACCCTTGAGGACAAACAGAATTCAGACTGTTTTTGATAAAGAAAACATTGTGTTTGTTTACAGTTCGGGCGGCACGGTGGTGCAGTGGTTATCACTGTCGCCTCATAGCAAGAGGGTTCCAGGTTCGAATCCCGGTCTTTGCGTGTTCTCCCTGTGCCTGCGTGGGTTTTCTCCGGGTTCTCCGGCTTCCTCCCACAATACCAAAAACATGCACATTAGGATAATTGGCTACTCTAAATTGCCCCTAGGTGTGAGTGTGTGGTTGTTTGTCTTTGTGTGTTGGCCCTGTGATTGACTGGCGACCAGTCCAGGGTGAACCCCGCCTCTCGCCCGTAGTCAGCTGGGATAGGCTCCAGCTCCCCCGCGACCCTGACGGATAAGTGGTATAGAAAATGGATGGATGGATGTTTACAGTTCTGTTTTGAATGCTCAAATAAAACAAAGACATTTCAAACATGTGGACTTGTGTTTTTAAAGAGTAAATGGTAATACATTTTAAAGACAGACTTAGAAAGACTTTAAAACCTTTCTTGTAGACTTATGGTATCAGGTCAGGAAACAACATTGAGATGTTGGGTCATTCCAAGTAAGATATGGAGATGTTGGGTGTTATAACATCTCATCACCTGTCTGTAAAGGCCCTTTTACTTGTACATAGGGTCTCATACTGAGATGATGGGTGGGAACAACACTCACAGAATCCTTGGCTGAAGAATGCAGCCGCTTGAGCTCATGGTTCCGCTCAAGCTTGCATTACAACAGCTGCTTCACAACCTGTAGTTCTGTATAGAGAACCTGGCAGGTACGGCACCCAGGATCAGGCGTTCTAACTGGTTGGCGTCCTTGTTTTTTCCTCACTGGGGGCTGCAATGGAGATGATGTATGTAATGATGTCTCAGCTGTGGTGTCAAGGAGAGCTTTGCTTCAAGTTTTAAATTATATACAAATACACATGGAAAGTCGACCTGTTGGTTTGCTGCAAGAACTGGTCAGTGGTTTTGTTTAACTTCTCTGGCCTCATCGGGTTGACCGGTGACTTTTGGTGATCTGTAGCCAATTGTAGGCATTTACTACAATTTAAAATGAATGTTGGCACTGCAGTAACACTGTATGATCTGTGGGAGAAGCTGAATTGAACCCTGGTGGTTAGGTGCCCCTGTGTGGGCCCTGAACAGAACTAGCCTAGGGAAAACGCAGTAGAAAGGGTGAAAATAATGACGATGGATGGCAGTGTCTCTGTTAGTTGTCTCTCTAAGCTTTTGCTGTTTTTGCTTCAGCTTTTACATTCAAGGCTCTTAAGGGGAGATGTTGGGTGGTCTATACTGAGAAGATGGTCTCCTTCCATCTTCCCAGTAAACTCTGTCAGAAACCCTGCCCCTCCCCCACCCTTCCTCTTGATCACGTGAACGAGTTGTAAGTCTCTTCTGATTGACTGCTGACAATGGGGGCGCTACTTAGGGGGCTACTTCGGTGATATTTTCAGGACTGACCACTCATGTCCAGGTAAGAGTAAATTCCCCTTCTGTTTATGCTTTAGCACAGTATTTAACCCACTTTTCTGTTTCTGCTCTGCTACAGTGCAGTTTTAGTGCAAAGTTTTTGCCCACTTTTTCCTCGATAGTTTTTGCTAATGTGTTGTTCTCTCGTGAAATTGTAGCCCACTTTTCTCTATCTTTTTTGCTGAAGTGTTATTTTGTGTGAAATTTCTGAGCTAGAGTTGGATGAGGTGTAGTAGAAATTTGTCCAATTTAGAATATGTTTTGGAATATTTTATATACTTAGTGTATTTATTATCACTCCCTCTACGATTTTCTGGGCTTTTTGTGATTGTTGTAGCTTAAAATGTCTGATTTTGTGGAATTTCAAAAAAAAAAAAAAATGTGTTGCAAGATATTTGTAGGCTTTATTTTCTTTACATCACAGGAGAAAGGCCATTTTAAACAATCTTACATTCTTGTAATCAACACCATAAGACATGTAAATAACATTTTTAATTATAGTTATTTAGACGTTTAGTTTACATCAGCTCATGACCCTTCAAATATTTTTAATACACAGATATGTAATTAATTATGCTAAATCTGTATTTTCTGAAAATTCATAACCTTACTCAAGATTTTCAAACAGTCCAGTTGCCTTCAGACTTTAGATGAGGATTTGCTTTACCATGACCTGGATGGTTAAGGATCTTCACAAACATCTTTACTCAAACAGATAAATTTATAAACATTTTAAAAGAAACATACACACAAAGTATATCTGAGATTTCAAAAAAGCTACAAAACCACACTTGATTTTTTTTTCTGAGATATTTTAATTAGTAAACTCTTCATCCCTCATTCATCATAAAAGTGACTCTGATGGCTCTTGGGGCTAAGAGGATACCTCTTACTCTCTCACTCAGTCAAACTGATGTGAGGAGGTCTAATATGTTGTAACAGAGCAGTTTTCTTGTTCCATGTTTAACATGTATATTCCCATATACAATCCTTCTCTAACTCTAACCCTTATATTTTACAGCGAAACCCTGGCAGTGCAACCTGAATCTGCGGCCCACCAACCCAAGTACATCATTATGCTTGTGCATCAACATTGCTGTCTCCCAGGATATTTCACCGGGATATGGACTTTTGCCATGGTGATATTATGCTCTCTTACCCTGGAACCAGCTTGTTCTGTAAAAATAATATCTGACAATAATTACTATTACGAAGCTAGCGATATAAGCATATCTCTTAACTGTCAGTTCACTCTTGATCCTGAGGATTTGGGTAATTTGGACATACAGTGGAATATTGTGCCACCAAACACGCAGGAAGATGACAAACTTATACTCTTGTATACTCAAAGTATCATTCATAATAATTTATATGCCCCTTTAAATAACAGGATCTACTTTAAGTCTCCTAAGCCCCAAGACGGTGATGCTTCTATAAGCATCACTGACCTTAAGCTTACAGATTCTGGAAAGTACCAATGTAAGGTGAGAACGTTAGCTGGAGAACAGATTAAAGACATTTTTCTGACTGTATTTGAGAGGCTAGACAAGCCAGTATGTTGCGTGGATGATGAACCTGTGTTAGACACAAATATAAGGCTCAGATGCAGATCCTCACAAGGCACTCCACCGATTAAATACATATGGACAAAGCTCAGTGAAAACCAGATGCTGACTCCAGATGCCTATTTTGATGCTCCAGCAGGGGATTTACACTTGGATAAGATCACAGAGAGGGACTCTGGAGCCTACCGCTGTACCGTCCAGAACTTTGTGGGTATGGAAGACTGTGAGCTTATACTCAAAATCACATCTCCATCAACTGTGATTGACGGCCATGGACATATAGCAGGAACTACAGCTGAAATTAAAGCAGGAGTGGGTATGGAACGCTGTGAACTTATACCCAATGTCACATCTCCATCAACAGTGATTGACGGACATGGACCCAGAGCAGGTACTACAGCTGAAATTACAGCAGGAGTGGGTATCAAAGGCCGTGAGCTTATACCGAATATCACATCTCCATCAACAGTGATTCATGGACATGGACCTATAGCAAGTACTCCAGCTGAAATTACAGCAGGAGTGGGTATCAAAGGCCGTGAGCTTATGCTGAATATCACATCTCCATCAACAGTGATTCATGGACATGGACCTATAGCAGGAACAAAAGCTGAAATTACAGCAGGAGTGGGTATCAAAGGCCGTGAGCTTATGCTGAATATCACATCTCCATCAACAGTGATTCATGGACATGGACCTATAGCAAGTACTCCAGCTGAAATTACAGCAGGAGTAGGGAATATCACATCTCCATCAACAGTGATTCATGGACATGGACCTATAGCAAGTACTCCAGCTGAAATTACAGCAGGAGTGGGTATCAAAGACCGTGAGCTTATGCCGAATATCACATCTCCATCAACAGTGATTGACGGACATGGACCTATAGCAGGAACAAAAGCTGAAATTACTGCAGGAGTTATTATTGCTGTGATTGTGCTCATCACTGTAACGCGCACCACAGTTATTTACTATCGCCGCAGGAAAGGGCAATATTCTTTCATACTGCACTCATCATTGCAGCTCAGTTGTGAGGAAGAAGACGACCCATTTGAGATAGTGGAGACTACCGACCCTGTGAGTAGCTGTCAGATATTCATGTCTCTGTTTTATAATTAACTGCATGCTGTTTAGAATGCTGTATATTAAATGTGAACTCTGGAGTCAACTAGTAATTAAGGAGCAAACCAGTGATTAGTATACATTTCATAGTGTGGCAGCTGGAAACCTTTGAATGTAATTCTGTTGAATAACAGGACCATCTTAGCAATTAAAGTGTGAGTAATAATCCAACATCTATCTGTCCCTTGAATAAAAAAATCTCATGATTTGTCTCCAGGTGCTGTCGGACTCTGCAGAGGACAATGAGAAGAATGAAGAAGAATCTATTGAGGACGGACTGACTACCTGTGTTGAAGCTAAGGTGAGGAGTATTAAGCTTGGTTTAATGATGTGTACACACAGAATAGTTATTTTTTAAAGGATTTCTGTCTATGAAATCTAAATCATCTAAATCACAAAATCTCCTCTTTAGGATTTGAGCTCCTCACAAATAGAAAAATCAGAGGACAGTGGATCCATGGGAAACAGAGATGAGGTTGATGCTGAAGGACAGGTGAGTGGAAGTGAACTGGTTTAATTTTGTGTGCATGAAATCCTGCCATACGTGAACCAATATGTGCCTGTGCCCCATCTTTAGGACCCATGTTCCCTGCACACAGAAAATGAGAAAAATGCATCCAACGAGGATGTCGCCAAAGCATTGTGAAGCAAAGGTGAGCAGTATGTAGATGGTTTTAATGCTGTTTACTACATTACAGACATATTGGCAAAACAACATCTTTTTGCATCCTTTTAGGAGCCATGTTCTTCAGAGGAAGAAAGGTCCAAGGATGAAGAAACCTTAAAGTTCTGTGTTCAATGTTAACATCAAAATAAGACCGGTTTATGTGAACGTTTAACTCAAAACAGTTCAGATTAGATCACAAAAGAGAACAGCATGTCCAGGAGGCACATCCATTCAGACCCAGTGAAGTTCCTACATATGTTGTTATTGAATTCATGTTTGTTCGGAGTTTGTTTGTTTGTTTGTTCAAATAAATTGAATTGAAATTGTTTCAACCTTTACTCAAACTTATGTGAAATGTATGGATCTGTCTAGAATTGATTAAAGACTCAGTCAGGAGGACAGGACATCCACAAGTGCCATGTCCCTGAGGACAGAATAAATGTTCTTGAATACATGTAAGTATTTGAGGAAGAATTCACGTTTGTTCAAAGTCTTTGAAAGGGTCTCAAACTTAAAAGTTGGGTGTTTTAGCTTTTTGATACAGAGAAAGTGGTCTTCAATAATCTCATGAATGCTGGAGTCAAACTTAAGTTACTTCCTGTTATGTGAGACAAAGGGGTCATGACTGTATCTTCATACTGTTATCAGCTATCGCTGAAGAGATGAAGGATCCAAATGCAGATTTTCGCTTTGAGATTTATTTATAGTCAAAAGAAAGAATAACAAAAGGTGTCCTCTGAAAGAGGGTTTCAAAAGACGGGCAGAGAAAACACGACGAAGGACGCCACCACCGCTGGACAGGGAACTGGAGATGGCGATCTGAAAGAGAAAAGATTATCAGACGACGAAAGAGACTTTCAAAGGTTTCTAAAGGTTGCCGTAGTACTACTGTGGGGAAAAACTGAAGAATTGGCGGAGAGTAGATGCGGACCAGGTCCTTAAGTAAGAAGCGGTGATCAGGTGATTTCACTCAACTCCAATTCCCCGTCCTGCCGGCACAGCTGTCCCCGGTGTGCCTGAAGGAAAAGAACAAAAAACTAAAACAAGAGAAAGAGCAGCCGAATACCCGGCCACAATCCTAACACATACACCCACATTTCGTCAAAGGGCTCTCAGTCATTCTCTAGACAACTTTCTATTTTTAATAATTTCCCTGGTATAGGGCACATTACGTACCACACGTACCACAGGGCTGTGTGCTGAGCCCATTCCTCTACTCCCTCTTCACACGTGACTGTAGGCCTGCACATGGACCCAATTCCATCATCAAATTTGCTGATGACACCACAGTTATTGGCCTCATCAGCAACGACGATGAGACAGCATACAGGGAGGAGGTACAGCACCTGGCCACATGGTGTGCAGACAACAACCTGCTCCTTAACACCAGCAAGACAAAGGAGCTCATTGTGGACTTCAGGAGGGAGAGAGGAGGCACGCATGCCCCCATACACATCAACGGGATGACGGTTGAACGTGTCTCCAGCTTCAAGTTCCTGGGGACCTGCATCTCAGAGGACCTGACCTGGACCACCAACACCTCCACCTGAGGCCATTTGGCATTACTTAATGTCTCTCTGCGTAGGAAAGCAAAATAATACTGCTTAGTGAGTATTTCTTTCACAAGTGCTTTTGTTACTGTTAGTGCATACTTCTCTGTCCATTTTGTGAACATGTCAGTAATTACTAGAAAGTATTTCTTCCCTTCACATTTACTTAGCTCAATGAAATCCATGCATATATGTTGTATTGCTACCATCCCTCCTGCTGAGACATGACACTGACTCAATAATGGCTCAATAATGCAGCATATCTAAAAAGGTATTTTGGAAGAATTGGTTTTCCTTCTGGTCATTTATATATTCCCTCTTCCTGTGTGGCCCCTTTGTTTTTCCACTTGTGTATTTCTTATTTGGGTGACACATTTTGCATGTCTTTTAACACTTCCTGGTCTGTGTAAGCAGGTGTTTTATTGAAGGTTAATACTTCTTTTTTGGCTGCTTCGTTAGCAGTAGCATCGGCTCTGTCATTGCCTTGAGAAATAGGGTCACTCTTCCCAGTATGCGTGGGCACTTACATATTGTTATCTTCTATGAGAGATGTACTGCGTCCGGTAAGAAGAGAGAATGAAATTTTTTGTGGTTTATCTCTTCCTGTCAATGTAACCATTCCTCTGTTTTTCCATTGCTGGGCAAAGATATGCATAGTCAAAAACACATATTGACTACCCGTATATATAGTAGCTATCTCCCCTTTAGCTGGTGTGCATGCCTCTGTTAGTGCAATTAATTCTGCTCCCTGTGCTGAGTAATGTTTTGGCAGCGGTTCTATGAGAGTGTAATGCCAATAAAAGACATAATTTGTTTCTTAGTTTTTGGTTTAGGTGCTTGCAGAATAGCAGTTTTACTGTTCTCATCTAAATGTTTTCCTTCTTGTGATAGATTGTATTCTGAATACTTTTAGCTTATCTTTACTAACTCAGTATCCTTGATCAGGATAGTGAGTAGGGCTATTGTGTCTGTTTTGCAGTCTTCCTGCATCTCTGATGCTATCAAGATGTCATCTACATACAACAGGATCTGACTCCCTTTTGGCGGTGTGAACTTGGCTAGATTAGCTGACATAGCTTGGGTGAAATTGCTGGGGATTCACAGTAACCTTTTCTGGTGTATGTATACCTTTTTGTTCTGTAGGTAAATGCAAACAAGACTTTGCTGTCTGGATGTACTGGCACCGTGAAGAAGGCGTTACTCATATCTACTACAGAGAAATATTTGTTTTCTGGTCTTAAATCATTTAGGTGGTGTCAACAGGTTCCATACCTTTGATTAATCCTACATCTGCTTTACCTTTAGACCACAAATGTTGTGGAATATCTTTTAATGCTTCTTCCTGTTCTTCAGTTAGAATAAACACCTGTCAGTGTCCCTTTTTCTCTGTCGCATCCAGATGAACTGAAGTTTTGGCAGGGATACACATGCACTTTTAGACTAGGACTACCAGTACAGCCATCTTGGGTTGGGTTGAGTCTGCAGCCTCTTCACAGCAGGTTACAAATATTGCTAAGTCTGGCCATCTACTTTCTACTCCACTTTTTATTTTGCTATTTTTAACACTTTGTTTAGCTTGTTGTGTGTATTGCTGCTGCTGCTGCACTGCAATTTCCCAGCCTGGGATCAATAAAGTATATCTATCTATCTATTTATTTTCTGTTTTGTGATTTTCATGAGTGGCAATGTTATTGCACCTGGCCCTGTTGTTATCAGGTCTACACTGTACCAGTATTGTGTGTGCTCCCTCAAGGACAAAACTGTGTCATTCTGTAGGCTCTCATACCTTCTTCAGTTGGCACTGTACCTATGTTTAGAATCTACATCATATATCTCCCTAGCAGATTGCAAGGACAAATCTCAGACAAAACTATGTGGGTTTTATTAACAATTGGCAGACCTTCTGGGGAAAACCTGGTCTAATTAGGAGAGACTGCATCCGTCCCACTTTGGGCGGAGCAGCTCTCATTTCTAGCAATTTGGCCAATTTTATCAGCATCCCAACACCCTGACAGTTCAGAGCTGAGACCAGGAGGCAGAGCTGCAGTGCTACACACTTCTCTGCGCTTCTCTTAGAGCAGTCACCTGCCCAAAACCCCATAGAGACTGTGTCTGTTCCTCGTTTATTTAGACCTAAAACTAATGTACACAGTAGAGGAGCTGTTCAAGATAATCCGATTAAAATTAACCGCTCTGCCATTATTGTACGGGATAGGAGAATTAAATGTGGACTGTTGAATATCCCGTCACTGTCCTCAAAAGCTGTTCTTATTAATGAGCTCATTTCAGATAAAAATATTGGTCTGTTTTGTCTAACTGAAACCTGGCTGCCTGAGGATGACTATGTTTCCGTGAATGAGGCTACCCCACCTAGCCATATTAACGCTAATACCCCTCGATGTTCTGGTCAAGGAGTTGCAACGATCTTTGATTCTTATTTATCCATCTTTACTAGACCAAACACAGACTATAACTCATTTGAAAGTTCTTAGTCTGTCTCATCCCACCTGTAGGACAGGTCAGCCAGTCTTATTTGCTGTGCTGTACCGTCCTCCAGGCCCATATTCTGAATTCTTATCAGAATTTCCAGATCAGGACTTGTCTTTCAACATTCACATAAAGCAAATCTCGTGGACTGCATAATTCCACCTTCGTAACATTGCAAAAATCAGGCATGTTCTTTCTTTAGCTGCTGCTGAGAAGCTCATTCATGCTTTTGTTACCTCTAGGCTGGATTACTGTAACTCTCTTTTGTCAGGATGCCCTAAAAAGTCCCTGAGGACTCACCTCATTCAGAACTCTGCAGCTCGTGTCCTGACTAAAACTAAGAGGCGTGACCACATTTCAACTGTGCTGGCCTCTCTACATTGGCTTCCAGTAAAATTTAGAGTAGAATTTAAGATCCTCCTCCTAACCTACAACCGCCGTGCATGGTCTGGCACCATCATATATCACTGATCTCATTGAACCATATCAGCCCTCTAGTGTGCTGCGTTCCTTAGATTCAGACTTACTGGTAATACCACGAATCTCCAAATATAAATATGGAGCCAGGGCCTTCAGTTATCAAGCTACTCTTCTATGGAACCAATTACCAGCCTCAGTTTGGACGGCAGACACCCTCTCTGTGTTTAAGAGTAGACTTAGACCAACTCAGACAGGTCAAGCTTAGTGACATATGTTGCAGGCCTAACTTCATCAATATGGTCATCATTAAGAGGCAAATGATGTGCAGTTGGCACAGTAACTGCATTCACTCTGAAATAGTCAGTACAAAACCTTGGACTTCCATCAGACTTAATATCTAGAAGACACGGTGAACTCCACGGGCTAGAACTTGGTACTGGAAAGCCATTCTGCACAAGCTAGTCAACCACACCTGGGCCAGTATTGGTGAACCGATTACAAAGATAATCTGTGACCTGTTTCCCTCATACCCCATGATATGTACCAAACCCAGTGTTACTTCCGCATTGAGGGGGAGCCTAAAAGTTACCGAAGGCTGTAACACAAAAAACAAACAAACAACTTAATCGAGTCAAGGTGGTGGAAAAAATAAAAATGATTTATTTTCATAGTAAACTAAATTTAACAGGAATTTAAACCAAAATGAATGTTGGGGAGAAATGGAAACTGCGTGGTTGTGCCAAAATAAACAGTACAATAAAACTAGACCTGACTACTCACTGCTGATTGCAAGAAATGAACAAACAAAAGGCCTGACTCTTTAATCTAAAACGAGACTTAAATAAATGAAATACAGTGGGTAGCACCAACCAATATACCTAGCATATGTAGACAAATAACTTCTATGTGCTGCAAAAATGTATAGGGTACCGCCAATGTACCTAATTAACCAAGTCTCCCACCACATGCCTTTACCTTAATTTTCCAAGGAAACACAAGCATCACAGGCTGACAGGCAAAAACCAAAGTCCAGAAAGAGAGAGCAGGCAGGTGTGCTGGCCTTTATATACAGAGCCCCCCGAATGATGATTGGCCACCTTTTAGCTTCAGTGGACCAATCAGAAGCACAGCCTGGCTACACAGGTGGATCCACTCTGGGAGCTTGCAAATGGAACACAAGAGAACACAAGAGAGAACAGGAGGAGACACACACACACACACACCTGCCTGCACGTAACAATTCAATTCAATTCAGCTTAATTATATAACGCCAATTCACAACAAAAGTTATCTCATGACACTCTCTTAGAGAGGAAGAAAGAGCTGCCGTGCATCATGGGAGGTTCCCCGGAAGTCTTAGTTTATAACAGCATAACTAAGTATAAGCTTTATCAAACAGGAAAGTTTTTAGTCTACTCTTAAATATAGAGAGGGTGTGAGCCTTCCGGACCGAAACCGGAAGATGGTTCCATAGTAGAGGAGCTTGATAACTAAAGGCTCTGATTCCCAATCTACTTTTGAAGACTCAAGGAACCAATTAAATTCAAATATTCAAATTATGTATATAGCACCTTATACAATCAAAATTGTCTCGAGATGCTTTACAGAGGCCCAGAGCCTGAACCCCTCAGCAAGCAGACAGTGGCAAGGAAAAACTCCCTTTTAACAGGAAGAAACCTTGAGCAGGGCCCGGCTTGCAAGGGAAAACTATCCCGCTGCTCGGCCGGGTGAAGGAGGGGGGGGAGAGGTAGACAGGACAGAGAGGATGAAAGAGAGAGAGACAGAGAGAGAAACATACATGCAATAAATATTATAAATTACGAAGGACAAACATGGCAGGTTGTTATAATTGGAATTCTGAAGACTATGTATTGTATGTATTTGTTTTTTAGCTGATATGTTGTTTAAGTTAGTTATAATATCACTACATAGACGAACAACATGGGCAGATGTTGATAGTAGACATTAGGTTTATCAGAGGGCCGGATGCAGATCACAACACCACAAGTAGTCCTGCATTTTGGGAACGCAATGCTCTGGTGGGATAATAGAGAACTATTAACTCTTTAAGACAGGATGGTGCCTGGCCGTTCAGGGCTTTATATGTGAGGAGGAGAATTTTAAAATCTATCCTGAATTTTACAGGTAGCCAATGTGGAGAAGCCAGAACAGGATAAATATGATCTCTCATGCTGGTTCTTGTGAGTAATCGTGCTGCAGCATTCTGGATTAGCTGGAGAGTCTTTATAGATTCATTGGGGCAGCCTGATAGAAGGGAATTACAATAGTCCAGTCTGGAGGTAATGAATGCATGGACTAATTTTTCTGCGTTTTTCTGACGCAGTGGAGCTTGAGGCCACAGCTAAGCCATCTAGCATTGCTATATCACTGGATAATTTGTTTCTAAAGTGTTCAGGGCCCAGAACAATAACTTTAGTTTTGTCTAAAACTCGATCTGATAAATAGGACTGAAACCAGCTCAATGCAGTTCCTTTGATGCCAATTAGGGATTCCAATCTGTGTAATAAGATAGAATGGTCAATAATGTCAATTGCACAACAAAGGTCTAACAGTACAAGGACAGAGTCCCTTGTCTGATGCCTTTAGGAGGTCATTTGTGACTTTGACCAATGCCATTTCTGTGCTGTGGTGAGCTCCAAAGCCAGATTGAAAATTCTCAATTAAATTATTATTTTGAAGAAAGTCACATAACTGATTGGCGACTGTTCTTTCAAGGATCTTGGAAATAAATGGAAGGTTAGATATTGGTCTACAGTTGCTTAAAACCTCTGGGTCAAGTGTGTGTTTTTTAAGGAGAAGTTTGACTACGGCTACTTTAAAGGAATGGGATACATAGCCTCTTATTAGGGACAGATTGATCATGTCTAATAGACAGGTGCTAAGTGAGAGTAAAGTTTCTTTGATTAGTTTAGGGATGGGGTCTAAGAGGCATGTTGTTGGCTTGGATGAATATAAAAGTGAATGTTCGACTCCCAGTATGGGAACGTCTCTTGGGGCAGTCGTGGATCAGCGGTTAGGGTGTCGGACCTGTGACCGGTGGATCGCTGGTTCGATTCCCCGTACCGGTGTCCATGGCTGAGGTACCCTTGAGCAAGGTACCTAACCCCCACTGCTCCCCGGGCGCTGCACGTGGTCGCCCACTGCCCCGGGTTTGCTGTGTGTGTGTGCACGTCACTTGGGTGGGTTAAATGCAGAGCACGAATTTCGTTGGAGTGAGTGCCCTCCAATGACAAAATATGTCACTTTCATCTTTCATCTTTCATGTAGCTGATGAGGGTCAATAGGAGAAAAGCAGTCAAGATGATTATATGTTTCTACTGTTGTTTCTAAGGCACCAGTGTTTGATGTTAGATCAGTACCAGCTGAGGTCAGTAGGTGTTGAATTTTGTCTCTAATATTTAAAATCTTGTCATTAAAAAAGGTTATAAAGTCACTGCTGCTGAGGATCACAGGGATACAGGGCTCGATAGCACTATGGCTCTCAAGAATTTCCCTCCAGGGATAAATAAAGGAATTCTGATTCTGATTCTGATTCTGTCAGCCTGGCCACAGTGCTGAAGAGAAACCTGGGATTATTAGATTAGATTAGATTAGATTAGATTAGATTCAACTTTATTGTCATTACACATGTACAAGTACAATGCAACGAAATGCAGTTTGGCATCTAACCAGAAGTGCAATAAGCAGTAAGTGCCAGGTATACAGTAATTTACAGTATGTACAGGGTATGTACAGGTGGCTATGCTACAGATATACTATAAACATGATATACAGGTAGTTGTCATAATATACAGGGTTCCTAAGTACTATGAACATACTATACAGATGGATATGTGCTTAAATGTGCATCCAGTGTAGGCGGAAACTATAACACAATTTACAAATGATATTTACAGATGTTAAATTAAGCTATAAATCACTAGTGCAATGGACAATATAGTGTATACAACGATAGGCAGTAGGCTAACTATATTAACAGTGAGGTAGAGGAACTAGTGCAACACTCAGTACGTAGTACTCAGTTAGGATAGGGTGGTGTAGTGGAGTGTGGTGTAGGGTGAGGGTGTTAGTGGGGGGCTGAGTTCAGTAAGGAGACAGCCCTGGGGAAGAAGCTGTTCCTCAGCCTGCTAGTCCTGGTCTTGAGGCTCCTGAAGCGCCTGCCAGACGGTAAGAGTGCAAATAGACCACGAGCAGGGTGGGAGGAGTCCTTGAGGATGCTGCAAGCTCGACGCAGACAGCGTTTTCACCACTCGTTGTAGCGCCTTGCGGTCTGCAACCGAGCAGTTCCCATACCATACTGTGACACAGCTGGTCAGGATACTTTCAACTGCACAGCGGTAAAAGTTCACCAGGATGGCTGAAGACAGATGGTGTTTCTTCAGTGTCCTCAGGAAAAAGAGGCGCTGGTGAGCCTTCTTCACAAGGCTGGAGGTGTTGGTGGTCCAGGTCAGGTCCTCTGAGATGCAGGTCCCCAGGAACTTGAAGCTGGAGACACGTTCAACCGTCATCCCGTTGATGTGTATGGGGGCATGCGTGCCTCCTCTCTCCCTCCTGAAGTCCACAATGAGCTCCTTTGTCTTGCTGGTGTTAAGGAGCAGGTTGTTGTCTGCACACCATGTGGCCAGGTGCTGTACCTCCTCCCTGTATGCTGTCTCATCGTCGTTGCTGATGAGGCCAATAACTGTGGTGTCATCAGCAAATTTGATGATGGAATTGGGTCCATGTGCAGGCCTACAGTCACGTGTGAAGAGGGAGTAGAGGAATGGGCTCAGCACACAGCCCTGTGGTACGTGTGGTACGTAATGTGCCCTATAAAAGGGAAATTATTAAAAATAGAAAGTTGTCTAGAGAATGACTGAGAGCCCTTTGACGAAATGTGGGTGTATGTGTTAGGATTGTGGCCGGGTATTCGGCTGCTCTTTCTCTTGTTTTAGTTTTTTGTTCTTTTCCTTCAGGCACACCGGGGACAGCTGTGCCGGCAGGACGGGGAATTGGAGTTGAGTGAAATCACCTGATCACCGCTTCTTACTTAAGGACCTGGTCCGCATCTACTCTCCGCCAATTCTTCAGTTTTTCCCCACAGTAGTACTACGGCAACCTTTAGAAACCTTTGAAAGTCTCTTTCGTCGTCTGATAATCTTTTCTCTTTCAGATCGCCATCTCCAGTTCCCTGTCCAGCGGTGGTGGCGTCCTTCGTCGTGTTTTCTCTGCCCGTCTTTTGAAACCCTCTTTCAGAGGACACCTTTTGTTATTCTTTCTTTTGACTATAAATAAATCTCAAAGCGAAAATCTGCATTTGGATCCTTCATCTCTTCAGCGATAGCTGATAACAGTATGAAGATACAGTCATGACCCCTTTGTCTCACATAACAGGAAGTAACTTAAGTTTGACTCCAGCATTCATGAGATTATTGAAGACCACTTTCTCTGTATCAAAAAGCTAAAACACCCAACTTTTAAGTTTGAGACCCTTTCAAAGACTTTGAACAAACGTGAATTCTTCCTCAGGGACATGGCACTTGTGGATGTTCTGTCCTCCTGACTGAGTCTTTAATCAATTCTAGACAGATCCATACATTTCACATAAGTTTGAGTAAAGGTTGAAACAATTTCAATTCAATTTATTTGAACAAACAAACAAACAAACTCCGAACAAACATGAATTCAATAACAACATATGTAGGAACTTCACTGGGTCTGAATGGATGTGCCTCCTGGACATGCTGTTCTCTTTTGTGATCTAATCTGAACTGTTTTGAGTTAAACGTTCACATAAACCGGTCTTATTTTGATGTTAACATTGAACACAGAACTTTAAGGTTTCTTCATCCTTGGACCTTTCTTCATCTGA
This sequence comes from Scatophagus argus, assembly GCF_020382885.2. NCBI lineage: Eukaryota > Metazoa > Chordata > Actinopteri > Scatophagidae > Scatophagus > Scatophagus argus. Next base: position 20,057,864 of record NC_058510.1, on the reverse strand, counting down.
AGAACATGCCTCCTAAAAGGATGCAAAAAGATGTTGTTTTCCAATATATCTGTAATGTAGTAAACAGCATTAAAACCATCTACATACTGCTCACCTTTGCTTCACAATGCTTTGGCGACATCCTCGTTGGATGCATTTTTCTCATTTTCTGTGTGCAGGGAACATGGGTCCTAAAGATGGGGCACAGGCACATATTGGTTCACGTATGGCAGGATTTCATGCACACAAAATTAAACCAGTTCACTTCCACTCACCTGTCCTTCAGCATCAACCTCATCTCTGTTTCCCATGGATCCACTGTCCTCTGATTTTTCTATTTGTGAGGAGCTCAAATCCTAAAGAGGAGATTTTGTGATTTAGATGATTTAGATTTCATAGACAGAAATCCTTTAAAAAATAACTATTCTGTGTGTACACATCATTAAACCAAGCTTAATACTCCTCACCTTAGCTTCAACACAGGTAGTCAGTCCGTCCTCAATAGATTCTTCTTCATTCTTCTCATTGTCCTCTGCAGGGTCCGACAGCACCTGGAGACAAATCATGAGATTTTTTTATTCAAGGGACAGATAGATGTTGGATTATTACTCACACTTTAATTGCTAAGATGGTCCTGTTATTCAACAGAATTACATTCAAAGGTTTCCAGCTGCCACGCTATGAAATGTATACTAATCACTGGTTTGCTCCTTAATTACTAGTTGACTCCAGAGTTCACATTTAATATACAGCATTCTAAACAGCATGCAGTTAATTATAAAACAGAGACATGAATATCTGACAGCTACTCACAGGGTCGGTAGTCTCCACTATCTCAAATGGGTCGTCTTCTTCCTCACAACTGAGCTGCAATGATGAGTGCAGTATGAAAGAATATTGCCCTTTCCTGCGGCGATAGTAAATAACTGTGGTGCGCGTTACAGTGATGAGCACAATCACAGCAATAATAACTCCTGCAGTAATTTCAGCTTTTGTTCCTGCTATAGGTCCATGTCCGTCAATCACTGTTGATGGAGATGTGATATTCGGTATAAGCTCACGGCCTTTGATACCCACTCCTGCAGTAATTTCAGCTTTTGTTCCTGCTATAGGTCCATGTCCGTCAATCACTGTTGATGGAGATGTGATATTCGGTATAAGCTCACGGCCTTTGATACCCACTCCTGCTGTAATTTCAGCTGGAGTACTTGCTATAGGTCCATGTCCATGAATCACTGTTGATGGAGATGTGATATTCAGCATAAGCTCACGGCCTTTGATACCCACTCCTGCTGTAATTTCAGCTGGAGTACTTGCTATAGGTCCATGTCCATGAATCACTGTTGATGGAGATGTGATATTCGGTATAAGCTCACGGCCTTTGATACCCACTCCTGCTGTAATTTCAGCTGGAGTACTTGCTATAGGCCCATGTCCATGAATCACTGTTGATGGAGATGTGATATTCGGTATAAGCTCACGGCCTTTGATACCCACTCCTGCTGTAATTTCAGCTGTAGTACCTGCTATGGGTCCATGTCCGTCAATCACTGTTGATGGAGATGTGACATTGGGTATAAGTTCACAGCGTTCCATACCCACTCCTGCTTTAATTTCAGCTGTAGTTCCTGCTATATGTCCATGGCCGTCAATCACAGTTGATGGAGATGTGATTTTGAGTATAAGCTCACAGTCTTCCATACCCACAAAGTTCTGGACGGTACAGCGGTAGGCTCCAGAGTCCCTCTCTGTGATCTTATCCAAGTGTAAATCCCCTGCTGGAGCATCAAAATAGGCATCTGGAGTCAGCATCTGGTTTTCACTGAGCTTTGTCCATATGTATTTAATCGGTGGAGTGCCTTGTGAGGATCTGCATCTGAGCCTTATATTTGTGTCTAACACAGGTTCATCATCCACGCAACATACTGGCTTGTCTAGCCTCTCAAATACAGTCAGAAAAATGTCTTTAATCTGTTCTCCAGCTAACGTTCTCACCTTACATTGGTACTTTCCAGAATCTGTAAGCTTAAGGTCAGTGATGCTTATAGAAGCATCACCGTCTTGGGGCTTAGGAGACTTAAAGTAGATCCTGTTATTTAAAGGGGCATATAAATTATTATGAATGATACTTTGAGTATACAAGAGTATAAGTTTGTCATCTTCCTGCGTGTTTGGTGGCACAATATTCCACTGTATGTCCAAATTACCCAAATCCTCAGGATCAAGAGTGAACTGACAGTTAAGAGATATGCTTATATCGCTAGCTTCGTAATAGTAATTATTGTCAGATATTATTTTTACAGAACAAGCTGGTTCCAGGGTAAGAGAGCATAATATCACCATGGCAAAAGTCCATATCCCGGTGAAATATCCTGGGAGACAGCAATGTTGATGCACAAGCATAATGATGTACTTGGGTTGGTGGGCCGCAGATTCAGGTTGCACTGCCAGGGTTTCGCTGTAAAATATAAGGGTTAGAGTTAGAGAAGGATTGTATATGGGAATATACATGTTAAACATGGAACAAGAAAACTGCTCTGTTACAACATATTAGACCTCCTCACATCAGTTTGACTGAGTGAGAGAGTAAGAGGTATCCTCTTAGCCCAGTGCTTCTCAATTATTTTCTGTTGCGCCCCCCCCCCAGCAAGTAGAAAACAATTCGCGCCCCCCCCCCCCCCCCCCCCCCCCCACTCTCCGCCGCGACTATAAATAATAGTAATAATAATAATATGTAATAATATGTAATAATATGTAATAATAGGATGCTAACAATTCTCGCTGATTTACTGAAGTAGCATTCACAAAGCGGGATGATTGTTGGCAATATTCGGCACGTTTTGGCTGAAAA